>NC_058034.1:8262429-8509113 GCF_019176455.1 Solea senegalensis | reverse complement strand
CCAGCTGAATGACCTTTTTATAGGAATGGAAATACAATGCGTCCCCATACCTATACTTAAATTGGATCAAATATATACAACGTATATGCTTTTGTATAATTTATAAGAGAATCTGTTCCCACTGGAGCACTTAATTCCACTTTTGCTGCTTGCGTCTGCGCTGTGCTGTGTTTATGTTCACACTGCATGTATGTACTGAAATAATACTGCTTCTAAATTACATTTAAATTGGGATGCTATCAATACTAAGCATTCTTGATTTTCTATTCTTTGTGCTGGGGTGGTGTTTTAGAATAAAGAAACATAATTGTGTTTCCACATTTGTTTTTATCAGTGTTTCACTGGGACATTTTCTTGTCAGGGTCGTTTGTATGATCTTTATTTTCCTGTGTAATATTTATGAGGTGATAATTTGTGTACTTTGGAAACCTTTAGTGTTCAGGAAAGTAAATAAAAACTTAATTTCCTTCAGGGAAGAAATAGCTGAAGCTCAGAGGACGAATAAACCCAGTGGGAGGTGCCACTATTGTCTCATGATTAGCAAGACCTGCAAAGAGGCAACCAAGAGTATCCCAGCGAGAGGAGGTGCTCCCAAAGAGGAATACATCTTTGTTAATGCAGAGGAGGAATTCTTCTATGAGGTAAATGTTAAAGAATTTGTTCATCACTCTCCATTATCCCTTTTAGTTATTTCTAAGATGCTAAAAACATTCCATTTTCAAATGTGAGTTCTTGACTGAAATAAATGTGTAAGTTATAATGATTATCTAAATTCTCCATACAGCAAGCCATCATGAAGTTCCACTATTCAGTTCAGGAGGAGGCAGACTCATGTTTGAGTGGCCGGTGGTCGTTTGACGACGTCCCCATGAAGCCTTTCAGGACTGTGATGCTGATACCCGCAGACAGGATGCCTGCCATCATGGACAAACTCAAAGAATACCTAACGGTGTGAACTTAACAATAAACCAAGACACCTATGAACACACTTGAGAACATTCAGGATCATGGAAATGGTTCACTGCTCTTAAGACTCAACAGGAAATATTTTTAATGGTTTCTTTTTTTACTCACATATGATAGATTTAGTTCTGAAGAAATTATGCAAAAGAAAATCACAGCAAACTTTGCCTACAGTAAGCTTTATGTTAATGACAGCTGAAATATATAATGAGTCTAGTCTAGTACAGTAGATGAACGTGTGTCATTTACTGATACTTTACTACAATAAATAACCATTCTTGATATATGACATCACTTGATTGACACTTAATTTTCACCTGTTTTGATGTGGTTTCATTTCCGTACATTTAAATGTCTACATTCATCTGTGGTGCAGTTGTGCCAATAATGCCAGCTCCCATGACACTGATTACCGCGATAATCGCATGCTTTCTTATGTGGAAGCAGAGCAACTCATCCACAATATACCTGAATATTAACCTGAAGAGAAATATGTACTAAAATCTGAAGGAAAAGTCAGCTTTATATAAAGTTACCAAGGGGAAAAGCAGGTGAAAAAGGAGACAAAAGACTTCTCCAGCAGCTTGCATTAATATATCAAATCTAGGCCATCTATTTGAGGCTGCACATTCCTGGTTATGTGCAGAGGAGCTTAAAAGGGATGTCTTATTTAAAAAAACAAAAAAGCAACAAACAGCCATCTGTATCACCTCTGCTGGTCTTTAATGCCTAGAAATCTCAAGAGCTGCTGGAATATTGCGATTTCCAGACAGTGACTATTTACACAGACAATATTCTAATATCCTCCTTTAATGAAACAGAATACAGAACAGAAGACACTGCCATGAAAAGAGCATTTTCTGATTACCATAACCCAAATAAGGTCATTTTTTTTATGTAAAAATCAAAAAAATCGTATGTCTTATCATCTTATAATGTCATATAAAGTATAGCAATGTTATTTCAGAACTTTAAAAACTCATTTGTTAGATGAATAAGACAGACCATCAAGTAAAACTGACCACAGTCTGGGGTGCACATTATGTTCTTCCATTTTAAATACCTCACTGGACAACGGTTTCACCCACTGAATGCAACAGAGTTACATGAAAACATCACAACAACTTTCAAGCCGCCATAATTTATCAATATCAAGGTCTCGGGTTTGTACTGACGATAAATATTATACACACATATTTGCATTGGAGTCCAGATTCTCACATGTATCTCTTAAGTTCATTGAATCACACATCTGTCGTACGTCTGCGGTGTCGCTCCGCAGCCGCTGTTGGCGTCGCCGCTGATTGGTGCTGCTTTCTGTTTCTCGTCTTTATGTTTTCTGGATGTGTCCGGGTCCAACACGCCTTGCAGTATGTCTTTGCTTTCACTGGGTGGCAGATTGTAGAAGAAGTAGATTGATACTTCCACAGGAGTAAAGTCTGTGTTCAGATATTGCAGACTGTGTAACTTGATATTAACAATAAAAATCACATTTAAAAGCCTTCATTGAAGAAGCTTGGCATGCATGAGAAATGTGACACATGCTAATCAGAACATACCAGACAGTGTGGACTAGACCACAGGCTTCATTTGATCTTCTTCTTGTCTAATACACTTATACAAGTCATTCCTGGCAGAGAAATTAATCTTAAAGGTTCAGAGTGTGAAATGGATGTGAAATTATTTTCAGCGAGAGAGGTGTGGTGAAGTATGTTATGGTGCAACACGCAACAACAGCAATACATTTTATAATCTGTAACTTTAAGAAAGTCTAGATCTCTAGATTTAGGCTTCAGGGCTTAAGATGCCTGATCAAGTGTGAGAAATGTGACTGAAGCGACATTCAGGTGAACATTTCCAATTATGAGATGAGTGAAACAACATTTCACTCTTTTATCTGTTTGCCTTTTCCTTCAGTCCATATCTGTAGAGAGATGCAGAGAGTCAGAAAGACTCAGAGAAACTAACCTGATCTTCAAGGCCTTTGTGAGAGGTCAAGGTCAAACTTTTCCTCGCTCGGACTGGCAAAGATAAAAGTTCACAGTAAAAATGTAAAAATAATAAAAGGCTGGAGAGGAAGGGAATGCCCATCTATCCTGTCACTGAACTACTAATCACATGTGTCTTTCATTTTTGTTTTCCAAGAACATTATGGACAAAGCAATAATTCTGTGGAAAACAATTGACCCACTTCATGTTTGTTCTCAGAAACTTGGCCTGTTAGTGTCCTTCCTTCTGGCCACTGTCTAAACAATTTTGTTTTTGAATGGAGGAATTCACTCAGGTAATTGCTACACAGGCTGCACAGTTAAAATGTTTGCTTCTATATATGCATGTTGTCCCTCTCTTTTAGGTAAACTCATACTTGATTGGTGTCTCTTTGCAAACCTCTGTTGGACAATACCAGCGCTCAATGAAACACTATATGGGTTTTTATCATCTATTTTCCTCTAAATGGGAACAATTAGCAAAAATGATAATGTCTGTTGTTGTAATTGAGGCCATAAACTCTGCAGGAAAATGTCAAGTGTAACCCCTTGGTGGTAATTCAATATATTTTTACTTCTGCGTAGGCAATCTTGGGAGAACTGAAAGACTACATCCACTTTTTATATATGATCGTGGTCTCAATACAGCCTGAATTAGAGTAAAGGTAATGATAAAGCAGGGTGTGCTTTGATGTGATGTCGCGTATGGTGTCTTGCCAGTTCTTGCACTCTAATTTAAATATGTTCACTCCTGGTTTCAAAAAACCCAGATGTCAACAGACAAATGGTTTAAAGCCTCGAGGCAGAAATGCAAAACCAGTATCGTTTACGTCATTGTGTGTTGGCACTTGTGTAGACGTGAAATCAAATCAGTTTTACTTGCATATATTCTAAGGCCAGTAGCTTACAGTATAATAAAAAACAAGTGTCAGTGGAGAAAAAAAAAAAGAGGATGGGTCAGATATTATAGACAGTACATTGTAGTTGTTCAGCATCAGACAGTAAGGTGGCACTTGATGCCAATATCAGTCACATCATCTCACCATCTCAACTTATACCGTGACATGGTTTTCACCCCGTGTACAACAATTATTTTCTGTTTTATCGTCTCCTACTGTATATCTGTCTCTTATGATCGCTCTCTTTCTCCCTCTCTCATGTCATGTTTCTAGCATGTCTAGATGCTGTGTGTTTTCCCTCAGCTCCCCGGGATCTTCTCACACCCCATCTGGCCTCTTACTTGTACTCTTTCCCTCTCACTTGGCTGCCGATCGTATACCCATCACACATGCTACACACACACACACACCTAATAAATTAACACTTATCAGAATGTGTTGAGCATTCTCTCTATCTTATCCTTTTCTCTGCATTTCGGGTTATTTTTATTTATTTTTGTTGGATCTGTTTAGTTTGCAGTCTTGCTGTAAAAAATAGTACAAACAATAGAAGGGGGGCTACAGCAGCTACAGTAGTTCCTGATCCTGCCTCCGGCCCTCACAGGCAGACAGTCAAACCCAGTGAGTGTGCATTCCTAATGCTCCCCTGGCCTCGATGAGAGAGATGATTGGTAGAATTAATTGTGGCCAGAGGGCCAAATGGGAATAAGTGAGAGAAAAGAAAGAGATGGAAGAATGGAAGGAGGGGGTGAGAGGGGGGTACATGGCTGGTTTTTAGTGTTGTGTTTCTGTAAAGCATGTTGGAGTTGTTTTATGCTCTCACTCAATTTTTGTTGTTTTCAGTCCTGTTTAATTTTATTAGTTTGTCTTTTTCTTCATTTCTGATTTACACCTGTGTGCTTGCAGGGAAGAGATAAGTGAAGTAATACAGCGACAATCATAATGTAATGGTCTCCTCCGCTCCCAAGACAGCAATGCTATCATGACATGGTTTATATCCCGTGATGTGAAGCCATTAAATGAGATAAATAGAGCTTAAAATAGATACATTTGTGTGTTTGTGTGTTTGTGTGTGCATGTGCCTGTTTGTTTTCGAGGATGTGAAGCACTAGATGCTTTGTCCTCTCACCCTCTCTATCCTGGCTCCACTGTAATGACAGATGATATCGGAGCTCCTAACTCAGAGGAAACCAGACACCAGTCTTCCCCTCTTCTCAGCACCTCTCTACCTTCATTGTCTCTCCTAAATCACCAAGAAAACAGGTTGATTGACGCATATAATTAAATATAAATATAATAAAATAGACCACAGATACATTAAAGCATACATTTAAAGATGAATAAACCAAATACTGTATATACTTGTGAAAAGAATGTAACACAGTTCTAGGTCATGAATGGTGTGGCACAGGTTGTTGGTTGTTGTTGTTGTTGGTGAATCTTTGTCACTGTCAACAGCTTAGAGGGTGTCCATGAAGGATTTATGTGTTCATGTCATAGAATGGCTGTGTAAGAAGTTGGGGTGGTGTGTGTCTTTGTGGCTTTGTGAGGACCACAAATTGTAAAAAAAGAACAACATACGTAGTGAGGGCATTTTAGCTGTTCAGGGCTTTTGGGTGATTAAGACCTGGTTTTAGGGTTAGGGTTACAACTGGGTTTAGGTTAGGGTTAGGCACTTCGTTGTGATGGATAAGGTGAAGGAAAGGAGCCAGGGAATGCATTACATCTATGATGGTCCTCACTATGACTGAAGCACAAACGTGTCTGTGTGAATGTGTGTGTGTGTGTGTGTGTTTTGGGGAGTGGGGGGTTAGAGTAGCAGGGTTGTTGGGAAGCTGTCTCATCATTTATTTATACAATCTACAGAAGAAGGGGTTAGTAGAGGGAGGGGGGCTGCCTTCTACAAGCCAGCATGGGAATACTGCAGGTCAAGAGTTGTTTTTCTACCTACCAGCACAATTCTTTGTCTGAGAAAGTGAAGCCAGTGAATAAACACAACATACTGCACTCTTCTCATTGCGATTTTGTACGAGTGTGTGTCGTTATCTTGATCACAAATCCCTTTGGATCCCATGATGCTCCTGCATCTCTTGTTGATTTCAGTTGAGCTCTTTGTGCCAGTTGAGTGAACATTTCTTAGTTTAGTTGAAAAATAGACATTTTGTTAAAAAATATATACTTTTCAACTCCAAGGCAAGCAAAGTTAATTTAACAATCATCAGCTAGTATTATTTGATTGTGGTTTGAAATTCCATGGAGTGGCAAATTTGAGTTTGACTCCAAATTAAAACTAAACAACAAATAAATGATGTTGTTGGATTGTAAAAGGCACCACACATACAGTATTTTGGGGGCAAAGAGAGGGGTCAGCTAATTGTTTTGTTACCTTGATTAGTGAGAATGTACTTCATCAACTAGTTTTGATATGACAAAACAATGTGTAGGCCCTGAATGCTGATTGTCACATACTCAAGTCATGGTTGTGATGTAGTGTAGGCTAGTTGAATGTCCCTAAATCTAATCAAACCACAAATAGATTTTATGTCTGTGCACCAACAACAGTCATGGCCAGAGGTGTAATGTTTACAGGTTGTCTGGTCATTCATTCATTCATTCATTCATTCAATCTGTGCCTCCTCATTCTTATGAACACATGTAAGTAAATAGTGGTGGAAACATCGTCATCTCATATGCCACAACTGATTAGAGTTTTGTGTTCAAGGTCAATGTCATTGTGACACATTTAAATATTATAATCATATCAAGTTCTCTCTCTGTGGATCTTTAAAAGCTAAAGGGAATATTGACAGTCAAAGTGTCACAGGTAAAGTACGTTCCAAAGCACAAAGAGTAAATACTCACTCAAAAGAATGAACACATGCACACTTAGGCACAATACCAAGGCATCTACACCTGCAGCAGACTTTTGAACATGCATGGAAGAAAGAGTAAGGGTCATCTGTGTATTATATATGTGACCACATGACTGGAGACCTGAAAGAACCAGAGTAGTCAGTGAACCTGTTCATCAAACCAGGGAAACATGTTGCTTTATAAAAAAATAAAATGCAAATATACACTTGCCTTTTCTGTGAATGAGTCAAATATTTGCCTGACTAGTCAGTAGGTTGTTGAGTGGTAAATTCAGGAGAATACTGAAGCTTTTTGAGGTCTCATTTCCCATCATGGTCAAACTCTTGTCTACTTTTGAATCCCTTTGTTGAACACTGTTGGATTCCAGGAAACCACGTTATCCTCTTCCCAGACAGGTGATAATGAGAACGCATACTGTGCAGCTGAAAGAGAAGCTGTTGGATTTACGTGGACACTGGTGCAATAGATTCAATTTAGGATATTCATTTACATACTAAAGTTTTCACCACGTCTCTTCTGTTGTTTTGTACATGCTGTAATTATTATGGTACACTGAGTCTCTTTTGTGCTGATGCTGGATGAAGGTGGGCTGAGGTAAAGATGACAGAATTGTTTCAGCAGGTGCAGAGTTTCAGATTCACTGTGAGCACCAGCTCTGCCTTTGTTCTTACACACACACACACACACACACACACACATCACACCTGATGCACAGAACTATAAGAACAAAGCTAATGTGCGCATGACTAATACATGTGTGTATACACACAAACACAGCAAACACAGCTACACTGGTGTGTTCACCAGTGCACCACGTCAATAGGAAACAAAGAGGTGAGTGTGCAGGGTCATAACCCCCACTTCTACCTGCAAACTGCCCCCATATCCTCACTTTCATCCAACACAACTCCACTCCCACTGACACACTCACTCCCTCAGTCTGTATCCAGACAGAAATGTAATAAATCAAATACCAGAGGATTTTTATCTTCATCTGTTTAAAAACAAATCACTTGAACTATAGTATTATAATAGTATTTCATTATCATTTTCTGTAAATGAATTGTCTGGCATAGAACAGGTCAAAAATAATGAAGTTAAATGGATCATTTGATAAGATAAAACCAATAAAATATTTGTACTTTAGATTATTATTATATTTTTTGTTCCACTAATCAACTAACCATTGCAGCTATATTTAACAATTTAAATGTCAAGCCACAATTTCAGAGGTTGTTTGTTTCATATCATCTCTCTCATCTTAAATCTAATGTTTGAGTCATAGGAAAAAAACACAATAGAAAACACAATGGACTTCTCATCTTTTCCCCCTCCTGCAACTCTGTCACTATCCTATAATGCTGTATTTTAACACGTCAGCTGAAAAGGAAATACAGCGTTTTTTTCAGACAGAAGAGCGATGGAAGGAAGTTATTGATCTGACCGTAACTCTGAATGATTGTGCGTGCCGACTCATCCTTAAATCAGGGTTTTACAAAGATAGGTAGAGTTAGTTTGTCATGAGAACATACTACACACCAAAAATAATACAGTATATGCACATCTCGCTAACAGCACAAACTAATAAATGTGTAGACTGTGTTAACGGTCACGGACTGAGTGACATCCAATGGTGAAACTTCAGTTCACCTCCCCCTGTCCCACACAGTACGGTGGCCTTTGCATACCAGAAAGGATGCTCTTCTTCATTTGTAAGCTTTCACTTTAAAACCTGAAATGCTTGCTGTGGCTGGTTTGGCAATGATTTCACTCATGCAAACATACTTATGGGTGGTATGTTTAATTTCTGCCAATGAACACAGCTTAATATTACACTGTGGACCTTAAATTGATTATTGGCAACATCACTGATAGTAAGGAGATTTGTTTTTTGTCAAGTGTTTAGATTTATACACTTCCTTATACTCTTCCTTCACTTACACACAATGACTTTTTTCACTCATCTACTTGCCTTGTTCCTTAGATCATCAACAGTTTCATGTTTAAAAGTGAGGCAAAGGTTTTAACTCATTTTAAAAAATCAGAGCTGCAACAATAATTCTATTAATCAATTACTAAATCGACTATTTTGATAATCGATTAATCAATTTGAGTGTTTTTCCCATAACTGGTTTCTTTGCTCCATAAAACAAGGAATTCATTCAAACTAAAACATTCTGGTTTGTGGACAAAACAAGACATTTGAAAACATCATCATTTCCAGGATTCATCATCATCAAATCAACATTTTTCAATCAAACAAGTACTCGATTAGTGGAGAAAATAATCATTCGTTGCAGCACCGAATCAGCCTGAAATCTACTGAGCCACATTACACCCCAATGTTTTTTGACAGAAAACTGTACAAAAAATTGCAGCACATGCAGGAACAGGACAATCTGGAGCGATAGCTCTGACACAGCTTCATCCATCTTCTATTTACCACTATAAAAAAACATGCTTTTTTGTAACTGATCAACTATGACATGCGAGCATGATATGTTTTTTATAATGTTTACATGCTGCATGTGGCAGACCCATAATCATGATTTCTGTGTCTCTTGTTTTTGTTTGTTCATGTAGTCACAGATGACGACACGGTGAAGAGATACTACGCCAAGTTCGAGGAGAGGTTTTTCCAGACCTGCGAGAAGGAGCTCCTGAAAATCAACACATTCTATTCAGGTATTTATAAATTCCAGATAATACCCAATCATATGTAATCTCAAGTATCAGATCCTCTCTGTTACAATGTGATTGTCAGTGGACAGCCACTGAGATATATAATAGTACTTTTTGAACCACTGTTCAAAGATCATGATCACTTCTCGTATATTTAATTTACCCTGCGCCGATGTAAGAGAGATTTGTTGCTTATTCCAGTGTCAAATAACATGTCATTTCACTGAAGTAGCCAGTGTTTAGTTATGTTGAGGTGTGTTGGGGGCCTGTGTGTATCTTTGAGGTGGTATGGGAGTATGGGTGCAGTGTAACATTAGATGGAAGTCATAATATATTCTGGTATTCTGTGAGCAGAGCATTGCATTCTGGTCTTAAAGTTCAGCTCTGAGGGGCGCCTGTGTATTTAAAGACAGCTCTTCCTCGAGAGGTTGTTTGTGGAACTGCAGGTTCTCTCAGGTCAACAGAGGTCCAAGGCTGACTGGCAAGATTACTCTGTTAGTGATGAGAAGTGCTGCAGATAAACAGGGTATAAATAACATCAGACCTTGTTGAGGTTGATTTACTGTAGTACTGTGGAAACATTGATCCTCCATTTTTTTTTTAGTCCTGACTTATATGATAGAAGATTACTTTACTACTGTAGAGGCCGTGATTTAACCTACAACATTATAGTTTAAAGTTAGATGTGGGATAGGGGGAGGTGAAATGAAGTCTCACCATTGGATTAAACACACCACCAATCTTTGTAAAACCTCTGTACGCACAATCAGTCAGTGTTACGATCAGATCAATAACATCCTTCCATCTCTCTTCTGTCAGAAAAAACGCTGCATTTCCTTTTCAGCTGACGTGTTAAATACACACACGAAATGTCCATTAAAGCAGTTTAGGATAAGAGCGTTAACTAGCCCCATTCGGCGCCGTATTAAACTGGATCCAATTTTCTGTCTGTATTAATAAAATATCAACGGAACAAACAATTACTTGTCTTTTCGGATATGTTCAGGTACACATTTTATCACAGTGAGTGAATCACTGTCTCCTCAGTAAGTCTAAGGTTACATCTTGTATCTGAAAACATCAGTGTTCCTTCCTGGGCTCAGGCATCGTGTTTTTCCAAGAAATTACAAAGATGTATCTGACAGGCTGATCTATCTGCAGCGTGTGTGTGTGTGTGTGTGTGGTCAGAGAAAAGCTGTTATGATTTAGTGAGAGCAAGTGGAGAGATGGAGAGACTGACTTTACATAAGAGACTCGCCTCCTTTTCTCCATCTCTCTCTCTCTGAAAGGGGTCACTGACCTCTCAAAGCCATCCTCCTGTGCCAAGCTGAAAGCCAGCCTGCTGGACAGCACTTTCATCACTGTGGGTTAAACACACACCAGAAAAAAAGTTTCTGCACACCACGGCTTTCACCCTCTCTGTTCCTGAAAGCAGAGGAAGAACAATGGACTCCTTACAATTCTCCATTAAACCCACATCACTGGAAATCTAAACCACCAACACCTGTCTTTTTCAGCTTCATTAACCTCACACAGATGGACTATCCAGTCCTGTCCCCTGCTGTGAAATGACACTGCACTCCCACAATGCCATATTTAATCTGAATTAGACAGTCAGACAGTTTTTTGCTGTTCTCCTGTTGCATCATTACAAACAGACAATATGAATCCAGACGAAGGATTACAGGAGTTTAGATGTTAAAGAACAGGCGTAGCCTCGCTGTTAGGCAGGTAGTGTGATATACTGTACAGGGAATATTGTATGTGTGTGGGTGTGCGTTCAAGCAGCACAGCGTGAAGGTCACCACTGCTTTGAGGAAACCTGGGAAACTACGACTGAAGGCTCTGACAGTCTGGGGAAAAGAAGCTGAGAAAAGCTTCTCACCATGTCAGATGTAGTTTGTTATCGGACTCCAAGCATGTGCACACACAGACCTGCAGGGAAATATCAGTGTTTCTAATGTGACTCCCGGACTGTCTGTTTAATGGCTTCCACTCCAGATGGAGGATGACATGCAAGCATACTATATTTACAAGTATGGTATGGTTTCTGAGTGGTTTAAAAAAAAAAGAGAAAAGAAAAGAAAAGCTAATCTGTGTCAGAAAAGTAGGTAGAACTGCAAGAGAGGTTAATGAAATGCTGATTATTCCTCTCCTTCTTTTCCCTGTTTTTTGTGGTTGTCTGACCTGGATAATGGTCCCTCATGTCAGTTTAGCCCAACAGAGGATTTTTTTAACTGTTACCTTTTTGTAGCTTGTTACAGAACGTTGTCCTCAAGAAATTGGATGTCAAACTGAAGAGCTGACATCTCTTACCAGCAGTGTGTCAGACCAAAGTCAAAGTGAAGGGTCATCTTTCCTCCCGTGGGCATAATGGTCAGACAACCAAAACACATGTCCAACACAATGAGGGACTGTTCGATTATAAATGTAAACGTACTGTGTGTAGGATTGAGCAACGTACATTGGTGAAGTAGCATTTCCACTTCTGCCAAAAGGAAATAACTTCACGTAAATCTCACTCACTGGATATTTAACTCAGCTTATTAATCATCATTTTGTTTGTTATGTATTTTACTATGCTTTCTATGAATTCAATGAACTAATTGAGATGGAATATAAAGGAAAACAACCACTAACTACATGTGACGTCATTGAGATCTGGTTTCCATTTCATCTTTTGTCTCCCTCATTTAACAAAGCTGTCGAAACCCCTAAACCTCATTTTCTTTTCTTTATTTTTTTTGTAGAAAAGCTTGCTGAGGCCCAGAGACGTTTTGCCACGCTGCAGAACGAGCTTCAGTCTTCACTGGACGCTCAGCGTGAAAGCAACGCACCGCCTGGCCTGCGCAAACGCAAGACGGTGTTCCACCTGTCACAGGAGGAGCGCTGCAAACACCACAATATCAAGGACCTGAAGTTAGCCTTCAGCGAGTTCTACCTCAGCCTCATCCTTCTCCAGAACTACCAGGTCTCAGCGCGCACACATTTGACACGTGCAGTTTAAATTCAATAAACATGTTCATAGTTTACCATGACTTTAAACAAGATAATAATGTCGGGGGGTTTTTTTCACCTGCAGAACCTGAACTTCACTGGTTTTCGTAAGATCCTGAAGAAACATGACAAGATCCTGGACACTCCTCGCGGGGCTGACTGGCGCGTGGCTCACGTGGAGGTGGCGCCGTTCTACACCTGCAAAAAGATCACACAGCTCATCTCTGAGACAGAGGTGCGCACATACACAAACATACACGCATTATGTTTATGTTTATTATTATGTATTATGTTACCAAATGATACTGGTGAGCACATACATCTATACCACTGTTGGTTCTTGTTTGGTGCTTGTGTGTCCAGACCCTCGTCACCACAGAGCTGGAGGGAGGAGATCGTCAGAGAGCCATGAAGAGACTGAGAGTTCCTCCACTGGGGGCAGCTCAGGTCAGACATGCTGCTTGTGCTTGCTGTCCCTCACTAATATCTGCTAATAAAGATGATTTGTTACTGTCATGAACAACCCTAACCTCTGTAACTGAAACTGATGCACTTGTCCATTCTATGGTCATGAAAGTGAAAGCTCAGGAATGCTTTCACGTGAAGCCCTTCAAATTTATCATAGGACATAATTACAGAGTTCAAGCACTATGACAATTTCAGAAATGAAATACCTTGCATACCTTGATGTAAGTGTTTAACTGTGTTTAACTAGTCTGGAGTCAACAATGTATTTTCCTCCAGAGAACTGCAGCTCATTGGATATCTTCTCCTTTTTGGACCATTCTCTCTAACACTATATAGGGGAGAGGGAATCAAGGGCAGGTAGATTAAGATTATGTAGAATAAGGTGTTAATATATGCTTAATAATGACTAATAAAAGGGCTAGTATGCTATTTATGCATGTTAGTGAGCACCTAGTTAATGATGAATGTGTTCCCTAATCTCAAGTGTTACCAAATTTTTGATTTTGTTATTTTTCTGTTTTTTATACCTTTATATAGTAGAGAGTACCTTTATATAACATATTACTGACTAACTGTATAATATATCGTATATCTTGTAATAAATGCTTCATTTCGGTTTGACATTGAGGGGTGAGGGATTTCAAATGTTTCTTTCTTTTTTTTTATTTTGTGTGGGATAAACATACATTGAAAACAAAATATGAGAAGCCTGCCATCATGAGACATAGTGAGACAGGAAATAAGATGGGAAGAGACAAAATGAGAGGAACCATGAGAGGCTTTGGTATTGATTTTATAAGTGCCTTTCCATTGGTGCACACACAGGATACATTTCAGAAATAACAGAGGCTTATCCCCTATGTTATATCTACTGTCATTACTGCATTAATTACTGTCATGTCTGACTTGAAATGTGTTACGTGAACATTGATCTCTCCATTTCATCCACAGCCAGGTGTACAACAAACAGAAAAAGTCTATAGGTTGTAGTCACGTGTGTGTCAGGGTTATTAATAATAGTATTGTATTAATAATGTTATTTCTGTATTTATCTACACGTCACTCAGCCGGCTTTGGCCTGGACGACCTTTCGTGTTGGTCTCTTCTGTGGCTTCTTTATCATTCTTGCCATCGCCTTTGTTCTCACTGGTAAGTCACATTAACATTTGAATAAATAATTTTTTCATGTCCTTTTGAGGATACAAGATAACTTGCAGCCATGTTTTAGATTAATTGGAGCGTGACCAGCAGGCTTTCACTGTTTTCACCTCCAACTCTCCAGTTTCATATTAACAGACAGCGCTTACTGTGGTTCATCAGGTGCTGTTTTCATCCGTTACGAGAACATGTGGCCTCTGGTGCGAATCTATCGGGGTGGTTTTCTGTTGATCCAGTTCCTCTTCCTGTTGGGCATTAACACTTACGGATGGAGGCAGGCAGGAGTCAACCATGTCCTCATCTTCGAGATCAATCCCCGCAACAACCTCTCACACCAACACCTGTTTGAGGTCAGAATGAAGACACAACATTGAAGTGAATTCACTGAATGACTGACACTTTGTTTTCACACTGAATATCGTGCGTTTTAAAGAATGAGGTTGTTTAGTTATTTGTCCAATCCTATATAGTTTACTTATACATATAGTTTGCACCGCATTGTTAAGTTTACCCGGTGGTCATGTGTTAAAAGAGCTGTACTTTGATGGGAGTCTATTGTGTTTCCTCTCTCTGTGCTTCAGATCGCTGGTTTCCTGGGTGTGCTGTGGTGTCTCAGCATCCTCTCTTGTCTCTACTCCGAGTACACGTACCTCCCCATGCAGGTCAACCCGCTCATCCTTTATGGCTTTATGGTGCTTTTCCTTATCAACCCGTTCAAGACCTGCTACTACAAATCACGTTTCTGGCTCCTCAAGCTGCTGGTCAGTCCAACTATTGACTTAGTTCTTCCAGCCATTTCCTGCTGTAGTTTATTTTTACTTTGTGTTAAAATGCAAATGTTTGTGTCCTATCATCATACACATTAAGAGTATCTGAAAATTGTGTCTGGATGGATGAGTTCACAGATGCACACGGGCTAATGTTGAGCCATCAGTAAGTAATGCTTTAGACGGACAACATTGTAAAGGAACCACATGCAAAAAATAAAATGAGAAACATTTTACATGCGCAAATTGTATTCAACCCAATTAAAATCATTCTGATTAGAAATTACAACCTCTCTGTTTATATGGATATAAAAATACATGTAAATAATACACTTATTATTTGTGTATAAGTGTATTATTTACACTTATACGTAAATAATACACTTATTGCATTGGCGCATGCCAATGCAATTAAACGCATTGGCATGCGCATGGTTGTCCGATTGGCTGGAGATAGTAAGAGAAGAAGCCTCACTTCCACCCGTCTTGTCACCGCTTGCTCTCAGATGCCCCTCCTGTTGCTGTGCACAATCGTTTTTATTCTTATTTTGGTGTTGTGTTTCTAAAGCAACACAGAATGTGATCGAAAGAGAATTAAGTTTGAGTTTGTGTGACAGATAGTGTGCGTGAGAGCCTTCATAATGAGCATGTATGATTCAGATATCAATCTCAGGTTTTATGTGAACAAAACCCTCCCATGTTCTGCTGTTCTTTGTCTAATCTGTGCTACCAGTCTATATGTGTGCGTGTGTGTGTGTGTGTGTGTGTGAGGAGGAGGAGGTTGCAGTGAGACAGAGGGCAGGAGGGTGGAGAGATAATAGAATGCAGCCTTGTCTCAGGGGATGTGGAGGCTGTGACTGTGCAATCATTACGGGCATAGATCTATCAGTATGTTGATGCCCTGAGCTCCTCTGTCCCTCCTCCTCTTCCTCCTCTTCTCCTCACTCTTTAGCTCTCTTCCTTCTTCCCCAGCAGCAGCAGCAACAGCCGCAGCAGCAGCAGCAGCCCCTCCTTCTTCTCTTGTCTCAGTTTTTTGTCCTTCTCTTCACTGTTCCCTAAGGTCCACATGAACACTCAGTCAGCCCTCCTCCACTGGTTTGTCTCCATAATCAGCCGAAGTCATGAAAAGATCAGTGCAATCAAAATTTTTTATACATAATTAGAGCTGGTATGAGTTGCTTTTCATGATTGTCAAACCCCATAGAAAAGGGGATATTTCAGGAGATGTTTCAAGCTGTGCTTTCAAGCACGTATCCATGGCAGATGCACTACTTTCCTGTGACAATAAACACGCAACGTAGAGGACACATTTTTCATTATAGGACAAACTGCGGAGCGAGCGCCTGGATTACTCGTGTTTGCTCAAGATATGAAAAGCTAACCACCTGAGTGCAGCAGGCCTAACCTTGAGTCTTCCACGCAGAGCAGACACAAACAAGATGGCTGCATGATCAATACAAACTTTGATTGACGGTTTAGGAGAAATATATATAATGCTTGTGTTTGTAGAAGAGCAATATGTGACATTTGCAGTGGAGGCAGAGCGTGTGCAGGTTTTCCATCTGAGACTGTACATGGAAGAATGTGTACAATCACCTCTGAATGTCACATGCAGCCTGAGGGTGAAAATGGAGAGAGTGGAGTGGGGTGGTATCATTTTACAAAGTGTGGTCAATAACTGAGCTCCTGCCAAAAGTCACATCCTAAATAACCTACCCACATTCGCCCCAGAACACGGCCAAGTCGTTTCATGTGCTTGTGGTTCTACGCCAGTGAGTAGTGACACAGATAAACACAGACACAAAGACTGACTCATTAGTGTCCTGTTGTGCGCTGATAAGGGAGACTGCAGCTCTAATCCTTTTGTGTTCTACTGATTATTAATAGAGGTTGTTTCCTGCCTGGTGTATCTCCACTGAAGTACTGTGACAATTACACACTAATTAATTGTTGATTGACTCAGTCACAGAGCCAGAACTTCCTGGGTTTACTCTTATAAATCAGAAATGGAATGAAATGAAGGAATTGGGTTAATCTTGTGTCAAAGAAATCAGCCGAGATGTTTTCTGAAGGGTAAAAAACTGGTTTTAAATAGAATCCTTCTTTCCGTTATTTGTCTGTGTCCAGTTTCGCGTGTTCACTGCGCCATTTCACCGCGTGGAGTTTGCAGACTTCTGGCTGGCTGATCAACTGAATTCTCTGGTGGTTGTTCTGATGGACCTGGAGTATCTCATCTGCTTCTACATCTTTGAGCTACAGTGGAACAACAGTAAAGGCCTGCTGCCCGTTTTTAAAGGTAAGACAATTTAGATCCAAGGTCACAGTGACTTGACCTAAAACGTTCTGTGCACCTGTGGCTGTTGTTTCCCTCTTTTCCTTTTCCACATTCATTTAAAATACTTAAAAACTATTCCTGGTCCCACTTTATCAAGTTGAAAATAACAACAATAATAATAATGATGATAATAACATTTTCCTTTTCTGGCAAATTGTCTCTTGCACCATCATACATACAGAAACAACTGTATGTAAAGTTCACACCTAGTGTCACTGGGGTAATTGTTGAGATTAAAAAACATTTTAAGGAACATGTATTATTGTAATACATAAAAAATAAAGGAAATGCAAAAATTGCTGATCATAAATACCTTAAGTGTGTCTGATCGCAGGTAATTGTTCATTCTTCACCTGTGAAGACACAAATCCTTAAATGTAAATGTGACAACGTTGACAGTGTGCCAGAGAGTTTCCTGTCAGAAAATGCGACATGAACGAGATTTAAATGGCTATCCACTGACTCTACCAACATTGACATCTATTCATTAATGTGGAGCTAATGGACTTTAATTATGATGAGCTTTTCCTTGTGGAGGGGAATAATGGGAGAAGAGAATCGGAACACAATATTATTATCATCATTATCATTATTATTATTATTATTATTATTATTATTATTATTATTATAATAATATAATACAATAAAATTATATTACATCTTGTACTGTTATTCATTCATTTCAGACCCCAATGACTACGTTTGCCACAGCTATTCTTACGGTCTGCGTGCCATCATCCAGTGCCTGCCTGCCTGGTGCCGCTTCATCCAATGTCTGAGGCGTTACCGTGACACCAAGAGGGCCTTCCCGCACCTGGTGAATGCTGGGAAATATTCTACCACCTTCTTTGTCGTCACGTTTGCTGCGCTCTACGCCACACACAGAGGTAAGAATATATATGTAAGAATATATACATATATATATACATATATATATATATATACATATATATACATACATAAATATACATACATATATATATATATACATACATATACATATATATACATATATATATGTATATATATATATATATATATATATACACACATATACATATACACATATCTAGATTGAGATATGTAATTAAGGTGTTTTGTTCAACCAAGGATGACACAGTAACATTATATCAGTTCAGCTTTCAGTGCAATAACAAACTGGAGGAACAATATCTGTGTCTTGCTGTGTCCCGGCAGTACGTCAACAACAACACAGGCTTATGAAATGTTGTATGTTAATATAACATGTGTGTTGGGAAAGCAGGCGTGACCTTGAGGCCAAATGCTGGAATCTTATTTTCCTTGACATCACCGAGAGCATTATAATTGAAATGGTAAAAATATGTCAAACACAAGTGTGGAAATACAAGGTTGTGCTCGCACACTGTGGCATTCAGTCTGAGGCGGGGGGAGAGAGGTAGCACACAGAGAGAAAGAAAGAGAAATGCAGCAAGAGAAAGGAGAAAAGAAAAGGGAGCAAGGTGAAAGGAAAGGAGAAAACTGAGGAAAAGAGAGTGCAGATACCATTAAAAGTCAAGTCACTCTCTCTGACAGTGTCACAATTAGCCTGCAATTATTCAGATTCAGACGCTGTATCACAAAGGAGTTCGTGTTCAAAGACACAGCAGCCAGGCGATAGAAACATCACTCCAGCCTTTGTGTTTCACTTCTCCATCTCAGATATTTCTCCACACATCTCATTTCAAAGCACTTTATTTTCAATCCTCTCATATATGTAAACTCTTTTCCAGATACCAGATCACATAAATGTATTCACCAGCTAAATGTCAGCTGTGAAACCTCATCTTCACCCCTTTTGCACAGCTAAATGTTATTTCCCAGCTTGACTTTATTCTTTTCCGATATAAAATTCAAATCAATACCCTTGCTTCCCAAACTGACAGCCAGTGATCTGATACTGAATGAATCAAGAAGAGAGACAGACAGACAGATGACTGGACAGACTGGTGCTTTCCTCCACAGCTCAGGAGGAAAAGTTGTCTATTAAATCATATCCTCCTTTCTCCTCTGGTCTGAAGCTCGTAGACCCTTAGACTAATGGCCTGTCTTCATGTGTTATTCTGTGTGAAGCTGTGTTTCATCCTGCATGATAATGGAGGCCGAGACCGGTTAAGTGTAAGGGGAGGGTGGGAGCAAAGACACACACATGCGCACTAACACACTTCTACACACAGATGCATTCAAAGATTGTAAATGGTTGAGGAAATTGTCTTTTGGGAGATATATGAAGCATTTCCCGCAGAAATTCTTGTTCTGGTAAATTGAAAAACCTCTAATGAATGAATACAGACACTGCTGTCAGAATATCTTCTATTCAAATATGAGATTAATACATATGACAACAGGTATGACAAGACCGTCAGCACTGGTATTATACAATACAAGAGTCTGTGTGTACACAGGACACATGATGTCCAGTCTTCCTGCATTTCTCAGCATCTGCCAGAGAAGACATCTGCATTGGTGCCGTGTTCACACCACTGGGTCCAGCTGTTAAAGGTGGCAGGAGTGTCACTCCGTATCTGGCAGGCTTCCCAGCGAGTGCGCACACGTGTCACCTTCATTGCAAACCCCGATCACAGCTCTCACAGCTTCTGTGTGAGCTCACCGCTGAGCCACCTCACACATTCCTGGAACTGCCCACATTTATCTCCAGGGAAAGGCAAAATAATCAAACCATAAATTCAGCTGATAAACTCAGTCGAGGACTACTTGGTATGCAGTTTTCGACGATTTCAATTTGCAGCTCTAAATCTGTTGAATTACTGCTCTCTGTGTACTTTCGGTTATATGTATGATGCAGTTTTGGATTTGAGGTAGAGTAATGTCTGAGCCAAATGAGCAGATTTCTCCCTTCAGAGTGAATTTCACTCCATTGCTGTGAATAACTGATCACTAGTACTCTCATCACATGATGAAAGGTTTGCAATCAGAAAGGAGGATTTCCTGATTTAAGAAAAATCTTAAAGCCCTGTGTGATATATTCTGATTTCTTATAACAACAAACCACAGACTTTACCCAGAAGGATCAATACAGGAACTATTCCTACAGTGGCATGAGATATAATGCCAGTTTTAGATGCAGGGGAGTTAGAAGCCTAATGATGATGACCATGGGATTTTATCTATGGTGAACAGGATATTGCATAGGAGAGAACAGCGCTGATAGAGAAATGTTGTTTGGAGGAGAAGGTAAATTACAAAATGTGGGATTAAGCGCGAGGAAAAATGCGTGAGGAAAAATGGATTTAAAGACATCCGTCTGTGAAAAACCCCTGCTACAATAACACAAACGAAAGAGGAACATTGTCCTGCTGGTCGCATTGAGAGGCTGACTGGGGTCGTGAGTGGTGGAAATAAATGGAGCCATGCTGCAGCAGAGGATCAACAATTTCAGAGCTGATAGAGCTCAGAGGGGGAGGTTAAAGTGAGTGGGAACATGAAGAGTAACCGAGAAAACAAGGAGAGGAGAGGAGAGGAGAGGAGAGGAGAGGAGAGGAGAGAAATTTTCAGCCTGGGGCTGAACACATGTCCGTCGGACTCTGCTGGAATAGAGATGAGCTGAAAGCTGACAGCTTTTATAACTTGATTTCATGTACTGACCCCCCCCAGTCGTTATCAGGAGAGGAATAGCAGCACACACACTGACACACCCTCAGTCAAACACACACTCATAAACCTGTGAAGATCGAAGTCAAATCTTATTCTCTGCCTGCGTGAACTCTAATTCACCCCTGTTGAGGCCAAACACACTCCTGCTGTAGCAAATAGGCCACGTTCCATTTACCTCAGAAGTCGGACCTGAGAATGATGTCACACCAAGTTCCACTACAAGTCCTAAGCTTTGTTTACTTCAAGGGGCAGGAAAAGTGGGGTTTGCTCTAGCCAGGTTAGCCAGGATCGGCAATAATATTTGGCAACCAGGTTCCTATTGGATGATACCATCTATTAAATCTGACATCACGTGCTATTCATTAAGAACTGAAACTTGGAATTGAGGCCATTAACTCCTCGGGAAAATGTGTACTGACATAAATCAAGTGGGACTTCCATTCAAATGGAGTTCTTTTTAGCACCACTGGCTCACCCCTAGTGGTTATTTAATATATCCTCATTTCCTGATTGGCCTAAGAATAGACTTGGAGGACAACATCCATTTTATATACAGTATGTTCTGTGTTGTTTTTGTTTCCACTTTCGCTTCACTTCACTTTCCCATCTGAAACTTTTCTCCGTTTTCACTCCAACCTGCTGTGGTTGCCTCGCTTCACTAGTGCAGTGTTGCTGCTGTTTCTTATTCTCCTGTGTCAGTCTTGACATAAAACACTGCTATACAGAGGATTACAGATAGAGTCGCTTAGAGTTGATTGGCTTAATCAGCTTTGAGTGAAGTCATTTGGCAATAGCCTGAATATAACAGACATTGATTTAAATTGAATAACTCTCTGTAGCCCTAAAGTACAAACTAGTAACGACACATTGTACGTGAATTTAAAGGAGAAATATTTGTAGTAGTGTAAAGTATAAGGTAAGTGTAAAGCAGCAGAAAATGTACATCTACAGTCTGAGTAAATAAAAGTAGTTACCGTCCACTACTGCTCTCTGTGGCAGAGAGGTCTCCAGTTGCAGGTTATTCTTAATCCCTTTATTGATTGATATGGTTGCCAACAGATGAGAAATGACTGCGATAGCAGGGACTGATTGTTGTTGTTAACTAGTTTCCATCAGTGGGGCGTGGGTCACTGAAGTGCTCTAACTTTAACAGCCTTTAACCTCTTTGGTTTGTGTGTGTGTGTGTGTGTGTGTGTGTGTGTGTGAGACCACTGTCACTGTTAGCCTCTGCTCAGCGTCTAATCAATGTCCATGTCACAGTGTTTTAACCCCATAATGGCCCCGTGGTTAACCAGCCTGGTGGGAAGAAAACATCAACCCTTACAGAATCTGAAGGGTTAAATACTATGTCACTTCAGAGCATGGGGCTATGCGGGGACATCAGATAGATATTTCCAGTTAAAAGACTCTATTGTCCGGGGCTAAGTTTAATCTACAGCTGGGAAATCTTAGTGTGGCCATAGGGACCACTTCCATCCTATCGCTCAGCTGAAGAAGCACACAGCACAATGGGCGCAGCAGTTAACAGAGCAGCAGCAATAATTCTCTGTTAGAAATGTCCCCGCTCTGCTTTGCTCTGCTCCCCGGCGTCTCGTTGGCTGGCAGCAGGAAGAAGCTGTGGCGATGACAAATGGGAGAGAGGCCAGCCGCTGTCTGGTCTCTGCTGTCTGTGTCTGTCTGAAACACTGTGTTAGGCCAACAGCTCCTGATTCATCATTCCTCAGGAACAAGCAACACACGGTGAACCTGCGTGGACACACAGGCGCTGCAGAACACTGCTCATGATGCACACTGACATCACACAGCACATTAATGTAGACTAACGTAGAGCTTGTTAAATAGTCATCAGCTGAGGTTCGGGTCAGTAAATAGATGTTATTATCTCCATAAACAGAAAACATGCACTGAGCAGCATCTCTGTATTGCTGTAATGTTTTCATCTGTTTACGATGAGGGGGGTGGCTTTGCCCCAGTTATTACTACAACAGTACATAAACTTAAGCTATTCAGCTGTTCGTAAAGCATTAACAGTTACTCAGTCTACAAAGTGCAGAGTCTTTGTTTGAGTATTTGAAGTAGTAAACTGCACCTGACATGTTATCTGCTGCTCTATGTGCTTTGGTAGCAGCAATTGTTAGAATTAGAATTAGTTAATGAACCAGTTAGTGCAGCTCAAATAAGTCAGTTAATGTTTTAGAAAAGGGACAGGAAAGTTTCAACAGTTTCAAAGCTTTCCCTCCTAAGCACAACTCCCCAAAATTTCCAAGCGTCCAAGCACTCTCCTAAGCTCTGGTTGCAAATCCACAAACATTTTGTACTCGACAACTCATCTCACTCACATGAATTCAACATCACATACACACAGGTTCTATTGGCTCTAGCTCATCTTTTGTTGTAACATGGTACCGTACTGGACACTCATCTCAGTTCCTTTGTTGTAAATACTGTATAATGCCTAAACTACAACTGTTGCTTTAGTAGAGTCTTTAAAGTTCAGCTTCCCAGAGCAGCTGGTGTCTCTTCACTCATTGAAGAAGTTACAGCACAGTGTAACATTTGCCCTCAGGACATTCAATTCAACATAGCTACTGTATTCCTGACGAGGGGGCTCCCTCTAGTGGTCAAAGCATTATTGGAAAAGTTGCACATGACCTGACATCAGTTCTGTTTGTGTGCTTTGTTTTCAGAGCAAGGACATACAGATGCCGACACGTTCTTCTACATGCTCATCGTGTTCTCGACCATCAGCTCCCTGTACACACTGATCTGGGATCTGCGTATGGACTGGGGTCTGTTTGACCGTGGAGCGGGAGAAAACACCTTCCTCAGGGAGGAGATTGTTTATCCACACAAGGTAATTAGTCTGATAGAAGTGTTATCCCCAACCTTAACCTAACCACAATTCAAATCTTCATCCTACACTTAACCAGTTCGACAGAAATTAGGTTCTGCTTTATTAGGACCTGGTTTTTAGTCTCCATGAGGACTACTGGTCCTGATAAGGTCAGTGTTGATACCAGAAAAGGTCCTGAAGACATAAATAATATAAGTGCACACACACACAACTAACCTTAACCTTAACCTAACAACAATTGACATTTTAGCTCTAACCTTAACTCTGGCCTCAGAAATGAGGTCCAGCCTTAGGACCAGACTTGGTCCCATTGAGGACTAATAAAGTCAGTGTTTATATCAGTAAAAATCCTGAAGAGGTAACAGTATAGACATACACACACAGACAAAATTAAATTAAATGAACCACAAATCTACATCTTAATCCTTTGACCAATTATCAATCCCATGTGCTCTCACAGGCCTACTACTACTGTGCCATCATAGAGGACGTGATCCTGCGTTTTGCCTGGACGATCCAGCTCTCTCTGATGACAACGACCAAGATCCACTCTGTGGGCGACATCGTCGCCACTGTGCTGGCCCCGCTCGAGGTCTTCAGGTGGATTGTTTGCTCACTTTTTATCCCAAACATGTTCTCCGAGCAGAGGACTCTGTGTCACCCCGTCAATGGGCCCTGTGTGCAGCAGCCATTTTGATTGATCACAGCATGACAGTGACAGGTGTAATTAATCAAAGTTGCATTTAGCCTCCTCACCTTCAGAGTGCAGCGTGAACACAACGCTTTAACATACATAACAACATACATAAACATGGCTGCTGTTCAAACCGCTCATTGACTCAAAATGCCTGGTTATTGAAACGTTGGTATGTTTTTAGCTGTGCTTGTTTGTTCCCCTCACCTAATTGTCTGCAGGCGTTTTGTGTGGAACTTCTTCCGTCTGGAGAACGAGCACCTGAACAACTGTGGTGAGTTTCGTGCGGTGCGGGACATTTCTGTGGCGCCGCTCAACGCAGACGACCAGACGCTGCTGGAGCAGATGATGGACCAGGACGATGGCGTTCGCAACCGCTCCGGTAAAAAGACTTGGAAGAGGTCCCACAGCCTGTCTCTCCGACGCCCCCTACTGTCCTCCTCACAGTAAGGAAAAACACAGACACTGACTTTAGACATCTACACCTAAACATTTATATTTTAGTTTCAGTCATGTATAATTGCAAATATATTAATGAAATAATAATCCAGGAGATATTGCATTTCTTTTAAAACGATGACATTAGTAGACCACTACAATTTGCCAAATCATTTATTATTTTGGCAGTATTGGATTGTAATTTATTTATTACGGACATATTGTTTTACAAACTATTTATATTGTTTGTTCATATTTATTTTTTTAAAAACATAGTATTTATGGTGGCGTGTAAATATGTTAGATTTGATAAATTTGTAAGTTTACTTTAGAAAACTGTTTCTACATTATATTAATTTGTGAAATATTTTCTTTTTCCAGATTGAAAAAGGACACAAAGGTGCTTATTGAAGACACGGATGATGAGGCCTTCAGCTGAGTCCACAACGTCCATGCGCACACACGTGCACACACACACACACATAGACATACTATACTTATATGGACCTCAGTCACTAACTTTCAACCTCAACCTTCTCTCCTCTGTAGTTCTTTCTAGGTGTAGTGATCCTAACCCTTAAGTGTAAACCTTTAAATCAGCAAAGACTGTCAGTCTGGATTTACCTCAGCCTTACATGGTCTTTATAAGTATAAGTATAAGTATACACACACTGTACATTACACACACACACGCACGCAGATACACCTGCTGAAGCACAAACACTGTAATACTTGCCACAGTTTAGACGAGAGCTAACACCACAGAGACAGATGGACAGACGTCATGGGAAAACTTCTGCACTCAGACCACACTGCCCTGAGATTACCCTCTTATTTTCTAACCGATGTTTTCCTATTTGTTGTTTACCTTGCAATATTTCTGTTCCGTTAGATTTTCCTTTTCTCGCTTTACGTACTGTAGGAGAATCTGTACAGACAGGCCGGCTACACACAACTGTTTACACGCCTTTTTCAACTACTCTAGGATCAACAGGGAAACAACGAAGTCAATCAAAGGACTGAATATGAATCAATAGAAGCCTGAGTAAGGGCTCGACACATCACAGCATATCAAAACAAATCAACTGGTTTCAGCTTGTTGATTCTTTTTATACTCCATCCTTTTTTTCCTTCCTTTTTTTTCCTGCTGATTTGTAATATGTGTACAATCACAGTCCTTGCAGAAGCACTTGCAGGAAAAGTGCATTTTAATACGCAAAGCATGAGAGCAGTTTTGATTCAAGCATTTCTAGTCTGTGAAGTTGACAATATACTTCATAAATATTAATATTTGATGTGCATTATTACTCTATTAGTAGTTGTGCAGTACTTCTACATGTGTTGTTTATACTAGTGAGACTAGTAGAGCATCCACAAGATGATTGTTGATGGGTTTTTTTTAATAATCTTTGGAATGTTTTTTCTTAGTGTTTTTTTTCTTACATGTGCCAAATGTTTTGATAAGCTTGTTGTCAGACAAACCCTAAAATTAGAGAAAAGATGACATTTATCATGTCAGGTCATCTTTAAGTGCCCTGTTAGCCACAGTCTGTTATATGTGCATTGCTAATCTTTGCATTAACTACCAAAGCTTTGTTTTAATGAATGTGTCTGTAGCCACCTGCCCTAGTGAGTCACATGTAACAAATCAAAAATGTGTCTCCCTGTCTCTCATCCGGCTATTTTAGCAGTCAGCCTCTGTCTTGTGGGAAAAGAAGTAGAATTACTAGTATTTCTCTAGGTGTATGTGAAGTATAGAATGATAAGATTTTGAGTCCTCAGTGTAATGTATATGCCAGAGGCATTAATTGTGCAGATAAATATCATTTGGGGCAGTTTGTATTGATGTAGGCTACTTTTTGTACTATTTAGGTAGATTCAGCCAAATTGAAAACATTTCAGGCTTCATTACAATCTAGACAACTATTTGTTTTGTTATGACAATGAAAAGGTGTGAGCTTAAAAACCCAATCAAATGAAATAAGAGTGCTACTCGGTTGTAGTCAGATCTGGCAACACCACATAAGCTCACTGAAAGTTCTTAAACAGTAAATATGTGTAAAGCGTGACATGTCTTACAGCTCTTGTCTGACTTTGGGCTCCTGAATAAGTGACCTAAAGGCAGGTTTCCCCACATTCACCATTATTATCACAAGTTTGTGTGACTCTAATTGTAATCTTTTTTCTTTTTTTTAACA
The DNA here is from genome assembly GCF_019176455.1 of Solea senegalensis. Lineage (NCBI taxonomy): Eukaryota > Metazoa > Chordata > Actinopteri > Pleuronectiformes > Soleidae > Solea > Solea senegalensis. Next base: position 8,482,165 of record NC_058034.1, on the reverse strand, counting down.
TAATCCTATTAATCGTAGATAAGAAAGTAGGAAAATGTGCTGTACATCTGACAAACACTCGCGTTATTCTCAAACCATCAGCTCACATTTTAGGAGAGCTGTATGTTATAAAAATTATAAGTCTGTTGCGGCCTGTGGCTTTTAGAGAACCAACACCAGCCTCACTGCTGGTATGTGCTTCGCTTCATCGTCTTGCTTCAGTCTCTGCTCTGCTGTTCGTCCCTGTGGCGGCATGGAGCAATCAGTCGTAAGACAAAGCCAAGAAAGCTACTGTTTTTGTTTCAACTGAATCAGCTAAACGACTGTACGGTCTATGTGTGGAAATGTGAAGTGAAAACACAGAAAGCAGAAATGTTGTGTTGGACTATATTTAGAAGATGGGTAGCTTCCCTGTCTAATGAAGTACACTGGACACATCCCATAAATGTATACAGACATTAGACATGCACACACACACACACAGCTCACATTGACTCCATGTCAGGGCGCACAACACTACTGCAGATAGTTTTGTAAAAAAGCTTCTGTTGTCTTGCCTGCATGCTGCTTTTTATTTGACATTGTACATAGATCTTAATTTATTTGACATGATGTGTATATTAGTGGTCATTGTAGCTACTGCCACAATGTTTGATTTCATGCGTTGCCATTTTGTTGCTCCAAGGAAAAGCAGTATTTTGTAGATGAGGAGGAACCCTAATGTTTATCGTTAAAGATTCTGCACTTTCGTGTGTAAATCTGTTGAAAGTCTGTTTATATAAAAGTAGAAAAGCATATCCATAGAAATGGAGAATGTGATTGTTTGTGTCTTGTCGGTGATGCCTTCTTATTTCAAGGCTTCGTCCTTCGGGGGCGGGGTTATTTCCTGTGTCCAGAAGCTGTAATCCTGTTTGTACATTTGTGAATGTGCATGAAGACATTGTGTACGTTACATCTGTTGTTGTAAACTGCCCCTGCAGACAGAAGCACTTGACATACTGTAGTCAGGAGCAGGAGCCCAGTCCAGTGAGGACCCACAACCAGATACTGTCCAGCTGATCCCACATCAGCCTCTTCTCTCTCATGAGCAGCATTTTTGGGATGCTTCTCTGTGAGAAAACAAATGTTTTTGTGACCAGAGTCTATTCACACATGGTTAGTATGTGGAACCTGCAGGTGGTTACAAAAACAGGGTTATTTTGTAAAGTTTGTGTTCAATGAGATGATGATGATTGTGATTAGACCTAACACCTCTTCTTCCTCATTGGTGATTTTTTGTTTCTACTGCTTGCTGAAACCCCACTGATGTTAAAGTGTTTGATGTGTGCATCCTCCTGCTCTCCCTCCCTTTCCCGCCATCCTTCGATGTTGATTGTACCTTCCCTCTAATCTAGCTGAACGTTAATAGTACCTGTAGTTTGGTAGATGGATGTTCCACTTTAATAAGATACTAAAAAAAGATACCTGAAGAAATATATTGTGGCTTAATGTGATTTCAAGAGACATGAAGAGAGGAAAATGTCTTACCGTCTGAACCATCCTCCCCCAGTCCCTTTTACATAGTAGTTTGTACATGTCGAGTGTATAACACTGTTCTATGATGGTTTTCCTAATGTATTTGTATTTCTGTAAACACTTTGGTGATCCTGTCATATCTGGGTTTTATAAACCACGATTATTTTTAAAACTCGGTCTGCCTCTTGACTGTTTTCTATTACTGTTTTAAACTTCAACTGTTGTCACCTATTCTAACCTTTCTCCAAGCTGCCGAGTTATGATAGATCATGGTACATGAGCGGCTTTGCCGAGAGACTGTCTGAAAACATAGAAGCACACAAACACAAAAGAGTAGACCCAGTTCTCCATCACTGTACCCCTTTGATCAATGGTATTCCCGTGACTTCTTGTGAATTGTCTTCACTAGATTTCTCTTTTACACTTAAAACCTGCTTCATACCAGTTTTAGAAGTAGAGGGAATGAATTCAATTAAAGGAGAGAAAACTAAAAAGGAATGAAAAACTATTTATGGCATTTTCAGACTATTACATAACTGCAGATTCCTGCTTTAATTTAATTTAGTTTGTGATCTTAAGACTGCCTCTTTTATTGTTGCTAAATGTATGTGCAGTATTTTTGCTGTGCCCTTGAACATGAGTATAATTATTTATCAGACTCTGAGGCGTGCAGCCTGGTGGTGGATGACAGCATTGTAATTTCTGGTGAGAATTAATCTGGAAAAAAGTTTGAATTTCTATAAAAGTTTGGGGATAATAGGATTTTTTTTTCCCCCCTTCATTCCTGAACAGCGTCTGGCAACAATCTGTTCAACCTGCAAAACAGAACGAATGAATCTGCCTGAAAAGATTCCTGGCAGAGAGGCTACACCCGCAAGTTACAGGAGAATACAGCAAACTTTTCTGGAAAATTATGTCCATAAACTCAAAATGAAACCCCATTTGATAAGAAAAAGCTTTGGAAACCGTTAATAGTTAATTGCAGCTCTGTAGTTTTCAGCTGTGTCACACTACCTTTCTCAAGAGACTAAATACAATTTAAATCTAATCCAAATCAACCCATGAATGAGACAACCTAAAAAAACATCCAAGCACACTTTCACTTGATGAATAATAGCCAGTGTCACTGAAAGCTCACAGAAGCTACAGACTCACTGGGTGTTGTAACTTGAATATGCACAAAATGCAAAGAAAGCAGTGTTAAGTAAAACGCAATCAATCAAGAACTAGTACGGTGAAAAGCAATGAGTCATTCTCTTAATCTTGTTTTGTCAATGAAAGGTTTTGGAAATTGTGCATAAAAAATCTCTTAGCTCAAGGTAACATCATGCCCCACATTGTTTTGTTTGATCAATAACCCTGAATCCAAAGATATCTGGTTTACACCAACACATCTGAGAAAAACGCCACATCTCCACACTTCAACAGCCAAAACAAGCAAATGTTCAAACAGTCACGTTATGTCCTGAACTATGGTAAGTTTGAAAACAATGCTTTCATATGCAGCCATTTGACACACCAACTGTTGCGTAATCAACTCAAAACTTAAGTATCAGTTAAGAGAGTCCAGTTTCTAAAAAACAACAACCTGGGAGTCGACATCTAAGAAGGTCACAACTAGGTTGTTTATTTTATGATAACTGATACAGGATAAATGTTATACATTCTATTTTAACACTGATATTCTGTCTTTATTTTCAATGTCAGTATGCAAAAAAGACAATGCAAAGTAAACATTTGGTGAAATCATGAATATGATACATAAATTGACTGCTTCATCAATATTAAATCAATTAAATTTTAAGGACTCCTTATTACCCCGGTGATAACTTGTTTCGCCACAACACAAAAAAATGAAAAAGATACAAAAAAAGAAAAACTGCAAACATCAAGAGTTGGCTGACGGCAAACACGGTAAAGAACCACATGATCTTCAGATGTATCCATCAACTCAAGTAGATGCATATATAAAAATACAGGATCCCTGTTGTGTGTGCGTGTATACATATATATATATATATGTATATATATATATATACACACACACACATACAGTAATGATGCAATTACTAGAGTTGTAGAGCCTGTACTGGGCATACAAACAGACAAAATGAAGAGCATGATACACATACATACACACGTTTACCATTATCTCTCCATATAAACACACATAAATCAACAAACAGGCAAAAGGCTCTCTGGCTTTAGAAGCTAAAAACTACACTTGACTTAAAAAAGAAAAAGAAAAACAGACATTCACATTTCTGAAACATATTTCATTATTTCATAACCTCTCACCTGATCATCCATCTCTCTCCATCAGTCAGAACAACCGTTCTTGTCGTTGTGCGCCACCAGAGAAGCCAGAATGATAAGGATGATGATCCGTTTGTGCTGTCGTGTCCAGCTCATCCCTGTTAATCAGGGTCACACTCACTGATTACTGCACTGTCTGTGTTGGTCCTTTGCTCCACATCATCGTCCCTCTCACTGTGCACCCATTCACAGTCTCTCTGTGTTTTTCTGCTAGTTTCTTCATTCATGATTGAAAACAAGTGAATGAAATGTTGTAGAGGGAGGTGGAGAAGTGTAACTGCAGCTGTATACGTCTGTGTTTAGTGTATGAATGTCCTTTAAGTCCATGCATTTGCCTGCGTGTGTGTGTGTGTGTGTTTGTAATGCATGTCCGTCTCCAAGGGGGCACACATCTATGGTGAAGCCGGGGCTTTGCTACCACTGTAATGAACCTGGTATCTGTTGACCATTTGCCCCTTTACCTCAATGGACAGGCAGGCCGTCTTGCAGGGGATCATGTCCTCCTCCTCCTCTCCCATCAGCCAGTTCTGCACTGAGCGTTCAGCCGAGGCTGTAACGTGATTGGCCAGCCAGCCCTGGTGCCACTTGTCAAAGCGGTCGTGCTGGCTTGCTGCCACTCTGTGCTGGGACTGTGGAGAAAGAAAAGATATTCTCAGAGCTATTCAAGACTGAACAGGATTTACAGATTGCAACACACATACACACCAAGAAGCAGTTACATTATTCAAATACATTTTTCAAAACCTAGATTAATACAAAATAAATCAATGCAGACTTCCACTACCTTCCTGGCCTTGACCAGTGCTCCTCTGCGGTACATGTAATCCTCAGAGTTCATGACAAACACCATCTTGTGAGTGTTGAGTTTGAAGCGACAGTCCAAACTCCCAGCGTTTTCCACACCCAGTTTGCGGTGCCACTCTCTCCTGCAGCGCATCGCCTCCACCTGGCGCACCTGCCAGCGACGGAAACGCCGCAGGTTCCTACAAATAGATACATGAGTTATCAGATCATAAAAAAAAAAGTTCTGTTCAATTATTTTAATACCCTGTTCATCTGACAACACTGAAGTGAAATAAACTGCTTTTCCACCAAGTGGTACAGGTCACTTCTGGGCAATAACAGAAATTAAATGAAGGTGAGAGACCAAACATTATTTCGTGAGAGAATTCAAGCTTGTTTGTGTTTTTTAAAAATAATATCAGCGTCATTGATGGGCTACACTGTGTCATGTATGATGTCATGTTTTGTAACCTAAGCCAAACCAGGGTTTACCTTTCCAAACCATACTGTGGCGAGCTGAACTATACTTGCGTGACAACAGGGGATTCACTTTACACCACATGCACTTATAAGCATATTTATAACTAACAAGTGTGAACCAATATACAAACTGATAGATTATATTCAAATTGGTCTTCAAATGGTTATAAATATGTTGATTCAACCACATGGGTCATCATTTAAGATCTTGTCATCAACTGATGTGCTGTCAAATTCACATCCTGTAGACATATAGAAGAAAATGAAATCGTAAAAAGTTCCAGCAAACTTTCACTGAGCTTTGTTGAAAATTCAATGACCAGAATTACCTTTTAATTAGAAGTGTTTAAAGAAGAAAAACATTTAGAAAAGAGTGCAGGAGGGTTTTATGTACAACTCAAAATGAAAAATATGTTTGCTCTGATCTACACATCCATCGACATACACATCATTAATGTAAAGCTGTCATACCTGGGCAGAAACACCGGTTTGAAGAAGTAGCCTTCTGCTTGTGAACACAGACTGGACTCTGTTCCTACAAACTGCTCCATGTAACTCGACAGGCACTGAGGGAGCAAAGTTCCAAAGATGTATACGATTAGTTTAGTCAATTATGCTTATTCATTTCAAGCTGGCAGTCAGAAAAAAAAAAGTATTTACAGTTTGTAAACATGTTTACCTGTACATCTAACGGGTCATCAGCCTGGGCCTCCTCGGTGTCCAGCAGCTCAACAGCCATTGTCACATGACCTTTGTTTTGGGCAAACATTACCTGACGATACAAAACCAAAAAAAAAATGAGGAACTCAACTACACTACAAACCATGTACTGCACCTTAAAAGCACAACTGCAGCATTGGGTAACATTTGACTCACAAGTCAGTAAAGAGTGTTTAGTGTGTAGAGTGTGTAGTGTTGTAGTGTGTGGTGTTGTAGTCAAGACCACCTAAACCGAGACCAAGTCGAGACCGAGACAAGAGCACGAATTTGAGGGGTCTCTGTTAGAATTTACACGTTGCGCTGTGTTTTCCTTTGGAGGTATTTATGCACAAAAAGTCTTTGTGGTTCAGGTAACCAAATTTTATTATAGATGAGTTGGCTGACATCTTCTCACGGCCTCTTCTCCTGTCACTCACATGCACTTTTGTGGGGGGCATGTGAAAGGGGGCGGGATGGGTTGCAGGCATTAACGGTGACAAAAATTTCAAATGATAAATGAGTCAAGTTACGGAGACCAAGACAAGACCGAGTAAACATGCAGTCGATTCCGAGACGAGACCAAGACCTTCAGAAAGTGGTCTCGAGACCGATCTCGAGTACTACAACACTACTGATCAGAACTTAAGTAAAGCAGCATTAATCATCTTCAAAAATTGGAACGCGAATGAGTTCTAAAATGAAAAAGTAAAGCAGCTCCCATTTCCTAAAACCCAAGGTTGTTATTCCTGAAACTCTGTAACAGTTATTAGTCTTGTGCTTTGCTTTTATGGAAACATTAAATATGACGAGAAATGCTACCATCCTCCAACTGACCTCTAACTGTGTACGCCCTGTACTGTATATGTACTGCAGAGAAAATGGTGGATCATAGCCAAGGATATTCTTCAAACAACAGCAAAATGTCAGGGCCAAATATAAAATTTAGTTCTACATTCACCAGGACTTTATGCTCACCTTGAAGCAATTCTCCTCGGCCATGACTCGCTCAGATTTCCACTGGTAGCTCGTCTCCCAAGCAGCTCTGACGCACTGTGAGGAAAGGTTCCCTCCTGCTGCCCCCCGCTTCCTCTCAGCAAGGTAAAGATCAACCACCTGCAGACAAACCTCGTCGCTCACCAGGTGCTGCAGCTGAAGGATACGAAGTAGGACGGTGAGAAACAGCAGCAGAAGAGAAACGTCGAAGAGGACCACCTTGGAAAAAAAGGGAAAATCTTACTTACCTGCCGAATTATGTTGTGGATGACCTTGTCAATGGTGAAGCCGATGTAGGCATGGATGGTGAACATCTCTCTCAGTGTGTCTTCATACTGTGTGGAGTCCAAATTACCATCTAGCAGACTGCGCACCATGTCCAGGAAGGCTGGGTAATACTCTTCCAACTCCACCTCACCTGTGGAACAAAATTAATGTCAAAGTTTAATGGAGCTATGGAAAGAGCAGAGTCAGTGTGGATCTGTTGTCACAGCTTGGACACATTTTGTAGCATAAAAGAAAGTACTGAAGTCCATATTAAATAAAGAAAAGAGGACAAATCAATTATTAAAGCTGTCTGATATTTTGTGGTTCCAGGTTCCAAAGTGTGAGTTCCTTTGCCACATCTAAACAAATACTAATAACAGTATGATGCTAAAAGGTTTCACAGACAAACAATGTTTTATCTGGAGCAAACTGTTTATAATAACTGATATAAAATCAATCACGCTCATTCAGCATGTTCAATTTTAAAATGCCTTGAATGACCTTGATTTACAATTTGGCTGAGCACATGACAGTGTGCAGTTTCAAATGCTGATAAGGCAACCACGATTCCAGGCATAATTTGGAAGAGCTGACACTGGAAAACAGTTCTGAACCAGTGATTATTAATAAAAAAAAACAAATTCAAATAAATCTAAAATAAATATAATATTTCTCCTGTTTAGTCAGATAAGACAGGACTCAAATTAAACACCAACAACTTGCTATTATATAATTTCCATAACAGACAGTGGTTGAACTTACTGGGCTGTTTGAGGCGAAGCTCCATAGCGAGGTCACATGCTTTTTCCCTCCGTCCCTCTGCCATCAGCAGCCTCTCTCTGCTCTGTTCAGCTCGGTGATCCAGTAGCTGGCGCTCAGCTTGTCGGTAAACCCGCAGCAGCCGTGAACACAGAGTCTGGTGCAGCCGCAGGAAGAAATACCAGTTGTTGTTGACGAAAAAAAGGTTGTAGATACCGTCCAGCTCCTTCTGGTGCTCTGCTTCTGGGTCACGCAAGTCCACTTTCTCACCTACTGCACCTGAACCCATCTCAATAGGAGCAGATCCTGGGGTGGATGCGGCAGTCCCTGCAGGCTGACTCATGCTACAAGAGCTGGTGGAGGTTTCTGTTTCTGCAGGTTGGGATGGGCTGCAGCGCCTTCGCCTGGACTCGCCATTGAGCTGCTGCTGGGGATGGGTCAGGGTCTGAGTCTGATCAGGCTGGGTTTGTGCCTGACTACCTGTGGCTGCCACTGCTACTGCTGCTACTGCTGCTGCTGCTGCTGCTGCTGCTTGGATGTTACTAGAACTTCCATTTCCTCCTGCTGCAGCAGTCAATGCTCTACCTCTCTCTGCCCTGTCTCTGTCTGCCCTGTCCCTGTCTGCTCTGTCCCTGTCTCTGTCTCTGTCGGCTCTGTCTCTGTCTGCCCTGTCTGCTCTGTCTGCTCTCTCTCCTGCCTCCTCAGGCTCAGCCTCCTCATCTGTCCATTCTTCAGTATCACTGAGCTCGCCACGGCGGGAAAAGAACAGGTCGGGGACAAAGTGCTGGATGATGCGCTTGATGTGGTCCTTGTCATCTTTGTGGATGGTAGGCTGACGTTTAACATGATAGATGATAAGCGAGGCAGCGTCCTCCAGGATCTGTTTGTCCTCGTATGTAAAAACCATGTGAGGCTCACTGGCAGGGGCTGAACCAGAACCATTACGTCCCTGCTGGCCGACTCCACTTTCCTCTGTGCTCTGCTCCTGACGCTAAAAAACAAAAACATTTTTAATGAGGGAAGTTCAGAAGAACTTTGTTAAAGTCATAAATATGAACATCACTAAATCCAAATATGGGCAGGTTTCAAGATAGACTACGGTTTGAAAATGTCAGGGTTTCTCAACCACTAAACTTTTCCATCTCCTCCTACATAAGAGCTTTTTTATGACATATTGAAGACAAAAAGTACAGGAATCACCAATGGTCTTGTGCAATGTAGAGTATTAGCATTATTTCATTCTTCTTTCTTAAACCACAATTTTATCGATGTATTACATAATCATGTTTATTTTATGTAAAACATAATACTACACTGCTACTGTTACAGCAATATCATGAAACTTATGATATTTTCACAGAAGGTTATCATAACATCAGAATATCATACAGCTAATGGCTATCAACAGCTTTGTGGCAAATCAGATTAGGTATCATCAGTTAAACTGTAGATAATTGTGATTAGACCTTGAGTCAACATTGTTATGTAAACTGATTCGTCATGTCACCTGAGCTCCACTTTAAAAGAAAACAAAAACAAATAAGGGAAGAGATTTATTTAATAAATAATGGGTATTGTCATGATTATCACACATCCCTGGCCACCTGAAATTAATTTCTTAAAAGTTTGGCTTTTGTTTGTTCAGTTCTGGGTCTGAACGCTTTCTCTGAATATGTGAATGAGCTGTTTTTCAAGTTAAAAATGGGTGTTGGATTTTTAACAATTAATGACACAAATAGTTTTCTCAAGAGTTGCACTAGAGGCAACCCATATTATTATTTCCTGTTGTATAGACTCAGGTGCTAAGCCTGCAGATACAAAGACACGTCTTACCTCATCATAGACACTCTCGATCTCATTAAGAAGACTCTTAGACCGCAGAGCTTTCATGTCATTCTGTTTGAAGTTGACTCCTTGGTGATCAAGGGACTTCAGGTAGGCCTTCTCGTACTGCTCCCTCCATATCTTATTGAAACCTTGCTGTGCATCTCTCCATTCCTCTTCCTTGGCTTTCAACCTGTTGATAATAACACAATGTTTTATATAGATACATCACAAAGCACAGCCATGTTCATGGATTTGTCATATAAATATCTATGGAACTGCACTTGCTTGGCAGTTTTGTTTTGCATGAATTACAGTGTCACAGTGAAAGTACACTTGAGTATTACAGAATTCATTCATAGTAGAACAGCCCATTATCTCAAATCGTATTTCCTTTACCTACTTTAAATGAGCAGACCATTTTTTTCACAGGTTTTGACTGGTATACAATTCTGATCTAATTCTGTGGAAAACAGTGTATCCTGACCTCTTGAGTACCACTGGCACAGCTGTGGCAGGACTCCGCTTCAGGCCCTCGATGATCTCGGGGGCTTTGTCGCCATAAATTCGATACACAGCACGGCGCTGGATGACCTCAGATGTGCCCCCCAGGCAGTCATCTAATCGGAATCGCTCTTGGTCCTCTGGTGAAAGACGCGACAGCTTCTTCTGGACACTCTCTAGCACTCTGATAGTGGCCAGGTTTGTCTCCAGAACCACATCCAACTACAAGTGGAGAGTAACAGACAAATCATAAAGACAGGATGTGTCTTATGTGCCATGACCAAGATAAAAAATGTGTAGTTTGCGGCATTCTCATAATTGAATTTGCTTTACAAGAAACAAACAGAATCGTTATGATGCATGTACCTCAAATCTTTCATCCTCACAGCGATGCAGCTGCTCCTCATATGGAGTCTTCTTCGAGCTGACGAAGGTGGAGTCCTCTGACCAGGAGGGGAATGACACCCAGGTGTCATTCAACACCTACATACAGACAGACAAACAGAAATCCCATTGATTTACTACTGGAATACATCTACGGTTAATGCTTCACTTCCTCAGTCCCATTCCTGACTGTAGCCTTTGGCCAGAAGAAGGTGTGGTCAAGTGGTTACCGACTTTCCTTGATCATTTTTGATGAGAAAGGGTATTTAAACAAATATTGAACAATGAAATGTATGGGGGATGTTTTTAATGTTTTGTTTGTATTACTGACATATTGATAATCATAAGTGAACAAAAACACAAGCACGAAGACGACAACAAACACATCCCTGCCAATGATTTCACACTATTGCACTGACCTGGAGGAGGCGATAAAATACGAGATACGCAGCACTGCACAAACCAAGTTATTGATGTTGAAAAGATGGATGTAAAAAATGTATGGTTCCATATACTTCAGTGGGAATGTTTCTCGTTGAACTACTGATCTAGTGATAATGTTTTTAGTAAAAATGTAAGTGGGTGTACCTCCTTGCATAGGGTGGTGCGTCCACTGCATTTAGGTTGCTGGTAGGTCTTGGGGAGTGCTCTGTAGCTGGATCCCAGGCGCTTGCAGGAGGCATAATCCACCTCCCTGCCTCCTCCCCCCTCCATGTAGCGATCCGACAGCCCTGACACAACATGAGAGAGCTCTTTGTCCCCCAGAAATGACTTGAACTGTGTGTACAGTTCGGGAAATTTCCTAGATGGAGATGCAATCATAAATGACATACATATCAGAAGAAGCAGCTGACAAAATCATTGTACAAGTCAGAACGTGATTTAGTTATAAATGTATGCAGTATCTTTTGACGGTAGTCTTTATATTAGTACTATGTGGATGCAAATTCAGAAACTCTTAAATGTACCTGAAAGTGTTTTCCAAAAAAAAATCTTAAATATGCAGTAATACCATCAAGTCTCCCAAACAAGAACAGATGCTATTAACTAATTCTAATTTTACCAACTAATTTCACACATGTATCTTTCCATCCACTCACCCCAGGAAAGGAGTAACAAGCTGTAGCAGTTCTGCTCCAGAAACTACTTCCTGGTTAAACAAGGCGATGCAGCGCAGGAAGTTCTCATACACTTCCTGACTTTTAAACAGGCGACGAACCTGAATGATGGGTGGGTTGACAAAGAAATTAGACTTATCACATAAGACCTAACAAAATAGATTTAGAGAGTAATATAGGAGGGGGTGCAGAATCAGTGGGTCAAAGGAAAATTACGAACTTGTAAAAAGGGAAATCTAATATTACAATAATAAAGGAAAATAATGCCTCACCTTATCAAAGAAGGAGAATTCTCTTAAAACTCCATGTTTGCCAACTGAAGCAAAGGACTGATCTTTGGTACAGGAATACTTCATTTTTTTCTACATACAAATGAAAGCAAAACTTAATAGGATCGCATTTAAACATGTTGATTGTAGTTGGGATGAAGCAAAAGGAACTGAGTTAAGAGCATAACCTTGAGATCATTGGCATGTTTTTGTATATTAGCACTATGACCATGGCAGGTAGAATTTACCTTCAGCAGTGGAGAAATGTGCTGCAGTAAGATGGGTCTGGGCCTCTTTTTGTTCTGTTTAGATATTATGTCCTCTTCCTCTGGCCTCTTTAGCTGATCCTTTCCCCCTGTCAGCGAGCTCCCTGTGAACTACAAGACAAGGAGCGCACAACAAAGTTCAGGAAAATGTTATTATATTATACCATTATACTAGACTAGGTCTGCAAAAAACTATTATTAATTAATTGTTTCCCAAATGACCATTTGATATATGAAATGTCAGAAAACAAGACCAAGTTTCAGCAGTTCAAATGCTAAATGTCTTACATTTACGTTCAAAGAATTGCAAACATCCAGATAGGAGTAGCAAACAGCTTATACACTTAGGCTCCCTTTACACCTCAATCAGATTGCAATGGGACAGTGCCTGACCACTTGTAAGTACAGGTGTAAATACACCGACCATGATCGGATAGCAATACGTATGGAACTACATTTGCTTGGCAGTTTTATTTTGTATGAATTACAGTGTCACAGTGAAAGGAAACTTGAGTATTACAGAATCCATTCATAGCAGAACGGCCCGTCATCTCAAATTGTATTTCCTTGAACCTAGTTTAACTGAAGATGCTGATAATGCCAGGTGTAAAGACATGTGGTGATGCACTACCCGATGCCTATCTGATCACAGAAAACAATGTGAAAAGGTGTGAAGGTCTTAATGTTGCAAACTGCCTTACCAATTAATCATTAGAATCACATTGTGGCCAATTAGTTTTTGTCAAATTGCAAATCAAATAATTTATGTTCTAAATGCTACTGGTCTGTGATGATTTATTCATGCAATTTAAGGTACCCCTCCTAAATAAATAATTGTTTTACACTGTACTATTAAGTACAAACATTGTCAGCATAACACTTCTGATCAAATATAAATATAAAACAATGAACTCAAGTGTATGGTGGTGGATTGGTAATTCATTAGATCAGCTTGTTATCCCTGATCACCAGCACAAATACAAAATGGCAATAGCTTGAATTGCTTAAAAATAAAAAAGTTTTTATGAAAAAAAAACAAACAAAAAAAACTCTCTGTCTTGTAGTAACAAGACAGAGAGAGGGCAACCTCTCAGTGTATTTTTTTGGCAGTTTGGAAAGTGGCACATTAACTGTCTCCATCTTTTGTTGCTTGACCTACCAGTGATCTCTTGGCATCAGGCAGGAATTGTCCAAACTCAGCGAGCAGATCTTCCTGTCCCTTGAAGAGGCTGGCAACTTTAGAAAAAACCTCATCTTCTGTCATCCCACTGCTGCCCCGGCTGCCTCGACTCTCCTTAACCTCCAACTGCTCTTTCTGAGGGGTAGTAGCGACAAAAAAAGACTTTAAAAAAAAACAAGTCAAAATACATTCGCTGTCCTTCAAGAGTGGTCTCCTGTGGAAAATTGACATTAGACAGTAATGCTATAAGTATGAACTTTGTGAATTTTATTCTAAATCGATACAAGAATTTACTCCATTTTGGTGAAACACTACAATAACAATTTGTGACAACCTACTCAGTATCTGACACCTACATTTCATATATTATACCTAAAAACCATCACCATATTTTCACTCTGCAGTACCTGATATGTATGAAGAATCTCTAGAAAGGCTCTGTAGATCTCTGGGTGATCCAGAAAGCGATTTTTGATTTTGTTTACATAGCTGATGGCACTGTCAAACTCTACTGGGCTCGTCTCAGAAGCAGGCGGGGATACTGACGAGGAGGTGGTGGCGTGATTCTGACTCTCTCTGCTCATCAGTGGAAGAGAAAGTCTGCTGGGAGGCTCTGGAGGTCCTGCTGAGGTTGGGGAAGGTAGGGACTCTGATGAAGCAGCCTTGACTTCACTAGTGCGGGCAGGTCCAGCATCAACGTGTGTGGCAGAGGCACTACTTGAGGTTGCAGGCACTGCAGCGGTGGTAAGACTCTTCCCCTGCTGGCCTGGAGATACCTGCATCAATGAAAGACAGTAGGAAGATGTTGAACTACATGATAAGAAGAGCACCAAAGATTTAAAGAAGACACACAGCTAGTAAATACAGACATAAATGAAAGAGACAAGCAATGTACACAAAACATGAATACAGCTAGCTTTGGGAGTTGTGTCCTAAACCGTGCCCTCGTTCTCCTTTTCATCATTACGCCACGAATAAGACACGTATAAGCACATTGTATTTCAGCTCTTCATAACTTTCACACAGATATTTTATAAAACCAAAAAAAATACATAAAGTGACCATTCATTCATACATTATAAATATGATATGCATCTTCAGCAATATTAGTAAAAATGTGTTTACCCAAGAAGCTGTTTTCAATTGCCATAATATCCCAAAAAAACAGAAAAACATTACAAAAAGCCTAGGATGTGAATACTTTATTACTGAAAGATACACCCAAAACCATATTCTGTGACAAAATTCTAAATTCAACACATCAAATCACAATGGTTTTGATTTAACACACCTGCAGTGCTCATTAGTCATGTCACTCTATTTCAAATTGATTTGTAGCAGTTAGTTGGTTGCTAATGCTTGAAATAAAACCAAGGATTTGCATTGTGTGAGAAACTGACAGAAATAAAATTAGCTTATGCATTTTCCCTTACTTATTGTCAAACAAAACTCAAGTTGTTTAATGAATAAACAAAAATGTCAAGGGCAAATTGCATCAGTTTTAAATTGCAGGGTATCAAATATTTCATCAAACATTTAAAAAATAAATCAAACTGTCTAACCCTGATCATCAATATAATTTACATGTGGCATATGAGCAAGATGTCAAAAAGTATAATTATCAACATTTAGTTTACTGGGAGCTTTCCACTCTATCTTAAAAGACAGACAAAGGGAATCCATTGAACAGTGTCCGTGTTCTTAAATTGTTACTGCAACCATAACTCTTGCACTTTATTTGTTTTGTTTACTTGCACGTTTTGTAACTGTTAACTTTTTTTTTATTAACTTTTGTTTTTATTAACTATGATGTGTGCTGCAAAAGAAAATTGTATTCTGAAGCAGAATACTCAACTCTTGTTTACCTGTTTCCACTTAAGATATAAAGTTAAATAAGAAACATTCTGTTGACTTTTGTGCAGACAATACGTTTGTAGTAAGGGACCTGCTAAAAGTCATATGTTGAAATATTAATGAAACAATAGTTTTGAATGAATGAATGATTCTACTTCAGAGGAGAGGAGAATATCTCACCTGTGTAGAGAACGGTGATTGGAGAAAAGCCATCCCATTCTTGGGGACCTCTATCCGATACCCTGGTGGGAGGAAGGCATTGAAGCCCAACACTAAGTCTGGGTGTCCATAGAAGAGTTGAGACACACGGTTTATCACCCCTGGTGTGTCGATGCTATTGAGGAGAACAGAGAAACAGACATTTTAGAAATAAAGTGATCAAAAGCTAAACATAGCCACTTACTTCCTCATGTGCTGCACAATGACAATGGCCTCTCAATCGAAGAAGTACAAGTGAATTACTAGCTATAAATTCCATGTTTCAAAACAATACAAGTCAAGGCATAATTCACTCCACCATGTAGGTCGTGTTGTTTTACCACATGTGCCTATCTGTTTGTCTGACTTTGAGCAGGGTAACTCAAGAAGGATGGATTTGAAAGAACTTTTGTGTGCAAGTTATGGCCCAAGGAAAATATGATTGGATTTTGGGGATAATAAGGAAGGCGTTTCTTCAGTTTAAGAAGAAATATATGCAATTCCTTACTTGTTGATAAAAGCTCTAAATGGGCAGTTAATCCCTGGGTAATGATGTTTTGCAAAGTAATCAAATTGCATACACAAGCTCCACCATCAAGGGCCATCTCATTAAAAATGTATAACTAAAAGTGAATAACTTCTGGTACTCTTGGGATTGATGAAGGGTCGGTAGAAGCATCCGTTTCTACATATATCTGCACTATATGTGTATGCTATTTGTTTGCATAAATACCTCTGTGACTTGAATTCTTTCATGATGTCAAGAAACTTGTTGTATATGCCAGGATCGTTTGCAAACCGAATCTTAACTTGGTCCAAATATGACAATGCATCTTCAACCTAAAAACAGAGAGGGAGGGAGAAACAAAACAATCAGATCAATAGTATCATCTTAGGTTGTGCAGCTGAAAAGGGATCTCACACAGTTAACATGTTTAATAGGATGATTGTTTGTCTCCACATCAAATAAGACACTGCGCCTCACTAATACAGTACATACTACAGGCAAACAGTATAATCATACAAAGGGTGCCAGTATATAAAGCGAAACAGAACATTTTTGCATGTGTAGGTAAATAAATAAATGACAGTCTGTTTTGTCTGTTGTTAACGACAGATGGGTAATAATTTAAAAAAATATACACTCATCAATCACTACTTTAGGTACACATGTTCAACTACTTAACACAAATATGTAAACGGCTAATCACATAGCAGCATCTTGATGTATTCCAGCATGTGGACATGGTCAACACAACTTGCTGAAGTTCAAACTGAACATCAGAATGGGGAAGAAAGGTGTTTCGGGAGGTTTTGAACAGTTGTTGGTGCAAGGCAGACTGAGTGTTTCAGAAACTGTGATTTTCCACACAAACAACCATCGCTAGGATTTACAAAGAGTGGTCTGAAAAAGTGAAAATATCCAATGAGCAGCCGTTCTAATGTCCCTAGTTGATGCCAGAGGTCAGAGAAAAGTGGTTCAAAATGATAGAGAGGCTAGAGTAACCAATCGTTTAAACTGAGGTATACAGGGGACCATGTCTGAATGCAAAACATGCTGAACCTTGAAGCTGATGGGCTACAGCAGCAGAGGACCTCACAAGCCACTGTATTAGGTACACCCAATCCCTAAAGAAATGGACGGTGTGTGTTTACTTTTTTTTAAGTATTAGCAAGGTACTTTGAAGGGTTCCCCTACATGAGTAAAATGTATAGGAGTTTTATCAATTAGCTAGTTTTAAAACTACAATCAATCGGGTTTCTTCAACTTTCACTCTGGAGTAAAAATATCTATATTCATCTGATATTTATCCTAATTATAATCGATGTCGACTGATCCAAAACATGTTGGGTTTTTTTAACACGAGGACATTTTGGGCATATCGTCCAGCCCTATTGTCAACCGAAGTGCTTCATCAACAATTGGACGAGTTAGCCGCACAAGCTGTGCAACTATCACTATATAAATAAATAAATCAAACGGGCGTCAAGCAGCATTTTGTTCGCTGGAGCATGTTTTTGCTTTTTCATCACAACAATCCGAGCTCAACTCAGGCTGCGATAAAAAGACGTGTTCACACACAAAGCATTCTTAGAAATGATCCACATCTAGAGAGGGCTGTAGCTAACATTAGCCCACAGCCAGCCCACTGACGATAATAACTCCACTACAACACTTGGAGCACCTACAACCACGTACACGTTTATTGAAAACGTTTTAGTCGCAGCTGGTTTCTCACCGACTATATATGGTGTTGGCAGAAATAGTATGACCGCGTTGAAACGCTGCGATAACAAAGAAAATGTGTAATGAAGCTGCTAATGAAGTGAAGTAGCCGTGGGGTTCTTGGCTAGCCTGACTGGCTGACGTCCCCCACTTTGTTCAGGGTGGCTGAAAAAAAGACGAACAAGGAGGAACTTCCCACAACCAAGGTTTGAGTTAACGTTTGCTCGTGTTTGAGAGTGTTATTGACATCGCGAATGAGAAATTGCACCGCTCCACGTCACTTCACACAATCATTCATGAAAAATAGCTTCTGTGTTTAACCTTAAATGTCAGCGTTCGCCTCTTTAGCGATGAATTACTTTTAACAGGCCAGCCAGCTAATAACGTTAGCCAGCCGTTCCTTTCTCACTACTCTACGTTAGAGGAGAAAGAGGAAAGAGGCTCAAATCCAGTGCAATGATCCGACAAAAACAAAATGGTTGTGACTCTGAGGGACTTTTTCCCTCCTCTCTTGTCGTGTCGGTTGTCTTCTTACCTTCAGCTTCTGGAAGTGCTGCTGCTGCACTTGCTTTTGTGTTATAACGTAAGGCTTGTCTTGAATTTGGTTGATTTGCTTCGCGGTGCTGTGCGCCTGAATCTTCGCCATTATCCCGGCGGCAGGAGGCTCGAGAGCCGCGAACACAACTTGAGAGGGAAGCTTCGCTGTTACCTCCAGTTAGTTGTAGTTAGCTAGCCGACAAACCTTCCTCCTCTGGGTCGGGAAAAGCCAGCCAGCCAGCCTGCCCGCCTGCTTGCCTGCCCAGCGAGCAGCCCTACTTCGCCTGGCTGACTGGACAGTAGTGTTGGCTCAGTCAGCGCAGAGGAGGACGGAGTGAAGGCTGCTGACAGAGCCGCGCTGCTACTCGCTTTGACTTTGATTCCACATCGACAGCGAATTAAACAAGCACAGACTAGAAGTGTCGGGAAATAAGCTAAAGGGGACAATGGTTGCCGTTTGTCGTTTTTAAAATAACTATCGACTGTCTCTTTAAATTCGGCGGCAGCGGTCTGTCTCGGCGTCCGGAAGCCAGAGTAGAGGAGTGAAAAATTGAAGAAGAGAAAAAAAAACGTGAAAAATTGAAGTGCGCAGCCGCAATGATGGGAGGAGCTGAGTTCACAAGAATCAGATTGCTCCACTCCCCCTTCACTGCTACAAAGGAACAACGTTTCTCCATGCAAAGCGACAGCTAACACACACTCACCGGCCACTTTATTAGGTACTCAGGACACCTAATAAAGTTCAACAGTGGCACTCGGCGTGGTCTACTGTTGCTGGAGCTCATCTGCTTCAATGTTTGAAATGTGTGTTCATAGATGATCTTTTGCACACATTTTTGTAACAAGTGTGTATTGAGTTATTGTAGCCTTATTTATCACCGTAGACGCGTATGGCCAGAGCCACTCACTGGGTATTTTCTCTATGAACTCTAGAGACAGGCCCAGCATGATAAGGGGTCACCACAGTGCTGACACCAGGAGAAGTGTCTAAGGCTTTTAAACATCCAGTGTGTAACATGTAAGAGAGTGTGTTGGCAGACATTCAATTGTGTTTGTATAAGTGTTTAATTGCTGTAAAATAATAAAAAATATATATATATTAACGTGTATAGCCGTATAATATGCACTTTATGTGTTTTAGGCAAGGGTCTTGCTTTATGAAGGCAACCATCTTGTATCCTTCTATTTCTACAGCAGCCAGAATGGACCAACCAGCCAGAGTGTGCATTCTGTAATTTGTGAAGAAGAAGCCTACCATATACAATAGAAGAAAAAGAAGGCATTCTTTCTGGTATGCAAAGGCTACCGTAGTTCCCTGAGGGCTGGGTTATACTATCCATGTGATTTCTCCGCATAGTCAATCCTGGAGGAGTGCTCATGGTTGTCCACATAGAGACCACCTCAAGCTTTCCTCCAGTTTGATTCTGCGCAGACTACGTGCCGACAGCACATGCTCCCTGCAGCGCAACACTTTATACTCCAGTTTGGGCCACGCCATTGTTTTCAGTCAAAAGAGACAACAAAGAAAACAGTAACCATGGAAACTTACTTGAAGTTGTAGAGGGAAGTCCACTGGTACCACACACGTCCAACTCCACACTCAAAGATTGCAAAGACACACAAAAGACAGACTCAAAACATTAGCATATCAAAATAGAATGTGAGACTGATTACACAGGTGTGAAACACCAGACTGATGTGGACCCTAGTTTTAGTATGAAAAGAACATGTGCACGCATGGTGACAAAATGTGTTTGTTTGTTACGGTCTGTACTCTCACCATTAGATATCGCTACTTTCATAACATTGATATGACTCAGAAAGGCTAAATATTTTTACTGATTAATGATAAATTGATTATGCATCTGAGCTAATTATAAAAATGATAAACAATACATTTCAAACTAAACTCACTTTGTTAAACCTGCCAAAAAATAAGTGACTGAAAAAAATGCTTTCTGTCCCATGTGTTTTTCTTTAAGTATCACAATTCGTGTTTTCGGGTTTTTTTATTGTCAAGTTTTGTACTGTTTTATACATCATTAGCACTACTCTTCATGTGATGTTAGTACACAGTTGAGTGTATGTCTGTACGTGTGCACTAAATAGATAAATAGACTTTGAGTATAGGCTACCTAGAAATGAACATTAATGTAGTACAACACTAAACATAGTGTATAGTATTATTGTTGGCCCCTGACAATTTTTAATAGCCCCTGCGTCACTTTATCTTGACGTCAGGACTGCCTGAGTGGGATCTAATGAATGAAATCCAAGTAAATCCATCTCTGAAATAGTCAGATCACTGCTGCAACAGTGTGTCCAATAAACCAGTAAACAATCAATACTGAGGACATATGCTATGTTAAATTACATCAATTAAACCTAGTAAATGTAATAAGATTGTTCAGTTCAAAAATATTTCTATTCTATTCTATTTATATGGTAGATTACCCTACAATTTCTTTTGGCAAACACTACGGCAATTGGAATTGCTTGGTCTTCAATAGAAAAGCACAAGTAGGGCAGTTCTCAACTTTATTGGATTTTATATGCATTCAAGAAAGACAGGATTATAAGATTTGAAATGGTTTATTACTAATTGACTTTCACATGATAAAATAGTAGGAAATGTCTTCTAGAGTTTGTCCACTACCACAAAAATACAGAACCAGATAATACGCTGAGTTGATATTGCATTTTACAAATACCTTGACACAATTAAAATTTATCAAATTGTCTACCAAGTGAAAGCGGATGGCAGTGTGGCCTTTGGGGCACTTCATTTGTCCAGCCTTGACTGTTGTGGCATTTTACCAGTACTGAAAGAGATACACCTTTATATATTTTAATCTATGACACCACCCTTAAGGGACATTGGCAGCCAGTTTCCATCTTTGCAGCCACTGTTGTAAAGTTAGTCCTCCTTGATTTGCCTCTGAGAGGACATGCTGAGCTGGTTGATCCCACCTATGTGCATGAACACACAAAGCAAACAGTTAAGCTGAAATGTTTGACTCTCACGCAAAGATTAGAACCTAAAACACTGCAAAACACATTAATGGTAAAGAACAAGAAAAAAACCCTGTTTGAGTGCATTTTAAAGCAATTAAGTAAAAATTCACTATTAGTGAACAACAATCAATTATGGTCTTATTTTCATAGTTTCGGCCATCATTTCTGCCATTTTACACATCGCATCACTGGGTAACATGTTTAATTACAGTATTTAGATATTGAAATATGTAATTACCACAATATAATAATCACAGCATATACATAATCCAATAAAAATTATTTGTCCTGACACCTCCTCCAGTTTAACATGTTTCCAACTGTAATTATGTTCAAGATTGGTCTTTTTATACCCAACATGCACCTCTGCATACACAATTGTTTGTCCAGTTCTCTAATTTCGTTCCTTTGACCACCACTGTGATGCTTGTTGGCAGCTAAAGACATTGTTATTTAGACAAGCTTTTAGTTGATTGAATACGTTGGTTATACCATTTTTGGGTACGTTTTTACATTTTCTATTTTAATGTGATGTATTTATGATATGAAATGTTATGTTATTTCAATTGTCTTGCTATGCCACTTTGCATTTTTATTGAAAAGCACTTACATTTACTTACTTACTTACAATGGCGACACATGTTTTATTTACTATGCTCAACGGCCAGAAAGGGCACCATTGGGCATGTAAATCAACAATTGTATGTAATTAAAAAAAGGTGCTGCTGTGGCAATTGGGCCCATAGGCTGTGGTAAAATATGACAGGACAAATGGCTTCCCCACCCCCATGGAAAGAACTTGAGAAATTGGATGGATGGTAGGAACAGAGTGAACACACTACTAGAAATTATGGTAAAACTATGAAATGGACCCAGAATTCTTTTTTCCATACATGTTTTTCTGCTATAAATATATTAAAATGTGATGCATCCATTTATTTACAAAATGTATTTATTTCAAAAGATGTGACTCACCAATGAGAGATAGCAGTTTTGACTTGGTCTCCATAAGCAAGGCCCTGTGCACAGTGCTGGGTAAGGCCTTTGACTCTTGGTACCAGACACTTCAGAAGCTTCTGATCCTCCTCTACAACTCTGGACAGCAATGCTAATAAGTAAATCAAAGACAAACAGTTGATTTGTTGTCACTAAAACCGACTACAGTTCAAAAAAAGTGTATATGTCAAAGTGACACAAACACCACGACTTGTTGTATGTGGTAAAAACTTCTCTTTTGAAGAGTTCCTCAGATTACCTTTTTGATCTGAAGCATGTAGCGTTTCTGTTTCCTTCTGTATTTTCTGCAGAGTCGCAGTGTGAAGTTGTTGTAACTGACAGAGGAAACGTAACTCAAGTTGTTGGGATTGCGCCTGAAACCATAACTCCTCAGGAGCCTCAAGTGTAGAGAGAAGGATAAAAAATTGTATCAGACAAGTATTTCTTTTAAAAATGTGTACATATATAGACATATATAGATAATAAACCAGCAGATGTCCCTAAAACCCAAACGCTAAACATAAATCAACTAAACATAACCTAAAACCAGACATGCACATACAAGGTCGCTCTGGCTAACATTTTATTCACTGATACAAGACAAAGTCACCTTATACAGAGGGAACTCCAGGCTCCGACACATGCTGCTGAAGTTTGGGGACTGCATGCGATAGATAGACAGTGATGACGCAGGGATTCTTTGTCTTCTGAAACAAGAAGGATGTTGTGATGCACTCTCAAATCGATAGATAATGAAATATGTCCATTGCAGATGGATATACAGTACATGTACTATTGTTGAATTTTCATCATCTGCCTTCCTCTGTGAAATTTAAATTCATCAGTAAATCCATCAGAGCCCAACACAACTGAAGAAAAAACACTGACAACATGTCAAGATATAATACCACTGGCAGTTAAATGTATTTAGACATGAAGTCCACGCATTTGGTGTTTATGAAAGAACATACACTGCCTGGCCAAAAAAAAAGTAACACACTAATAGCCTTTAGCTTTGATTACGGCACTCATTCTCTGTGGCATTGTTTTTGATAAGCTTCTGCAATGTCACAAGATTTATTTCCGTCCAGTGTTGCATTCATTTTTCACCAAGATCTTGTATTGATGATGGGAGTCAGACCACTGCACAAAGCCTTCTCCAGCACATCCCAAAGATTCTCAATGGGGTTAAGGTCTGGACTCTGTGGTAAAAATGATGCTTCCTGAACCACTCTTTCACAATTTGAGCCCAATGAATCCCGGCATTGTCGTCTTTGAATATGCCCGTGCCATGAACCTAGACCTGACCAACTGCCAAGACTACCAACAATAAACTGCTACTGTAAAAAGGTGGCAAATTTTTTTTGGCCAGGCAGTGTATATGGCTATTGATTATGTTTTGACACGCTTGAAGGTCTAGCTCTTCAAGTGTTGGACTTCTCTTACCCCTCAACAGTCCTGCGGTCCAACGCAAGAAGCGAAACCATTCCAAACTGTCTGGCATCCTTAGAAATCAAGTTCCTTAGACTATCAGCTGCAGTGGTGACATCTTCAAATTGCGGCACCAGATTATCTCTGATGAATTCCTGTAACTAAAACACAACAGAGATTGTTTTAAGGAAACAAAAACATTTCTTTCAAAAAATCATTGATAATTTGTTTACTTATGCACCAAAGATGGAGAACATCCAAACCTGTCTTTGCAGATGAATGAGATCAGTCTTGGCCATGGAGTTCCCCTTAATCAAACCTCTGATTTGGTCCTGTCTAAGAACCTGCAGAGATACAACCACATAAATTTTAACGATTTAAGTTGAAGAAATACTACGGTTTGTTTTAATGGCCCTGAAAGACATAGAAACATGTTTATTTGTTTTTTGTTTACCCTCATAGTTTGCATCTTAGAAGCAGTGATGGAGCAAATATTCAGTTAAAACAGAACAATGCAGGATCCTATACCCTAATTTTACAGCTTCAGAGTCACTAGCAAAATATGTGCAAAATAAATAATAAATAAATAAATGTGCGAACATATTTGTTCCGATTAGAATTTACAATTCCATCATTTACATGGACACAAAATTAAATAATCATATTGTGGTGTGCATGCTTATGCATCGAGCGTTCAGTTGGAATGGACTATTGTGACAGTATTGTCTAATTCTCCAGAAGACAACGCTTCACTTCAGCTTACGTAGTGAACAGATATTATACCCGTCTGCTCGTCCCTTCACTGTCCACTATCTGTCTCTTTGTCCTCCTCCTCCACGTCTGTGACTTCCATGTCTGTTCATTATTATTTTTTTGGAATGAAGACACAGCAGTAACAAAATTGAAGTACATCACGTTTACGTGGATTAGACATGCGATAGCAACAAACCAGGGAGTCACGATCAGATCTGTTTATATGAACACCAATCTAAATGACGATTGGCATACACCAGACCTCTCGTTCGAAATTAAATTTGTTTCTGAATGGGCTACATATCTTTATTCTGATATGGCTGTCATTTAAATTATGACATTCAAAGGTTATCAAAAGTCTTTGTCATCTGTCACTCTTACTACTAGCTGTCTGAAGTCCCGGATACTTTGCCACTGGCTGCGGAGGTTTCTAAGTGCCTCCTGACGGCTCCGGGCATGTTGGTCCAGTTGGATACATCGGCCTTGGATGTGATCTCTCACTGCTGCCTGCATCACACTCTGAAGCTCCAGCTCAAGAACTGACCTGACAGCAACACACAAAGTTCCAGAGGGACATTACAGGTGTAAACGTACTCCACATTAGTTTTTGGCAGCAAAATCTGCATTACCTGTACCATGAAAATAGAATAATAACTTTTAACTTTTAATAACTAAAAATTAAAAACATTAATGTGCATAAATGTGTTTGATGGACCTACACAGAATAAAAAAAATGTTTCAGATGAATTCTTAAATGATGACATGACTATAAGTCCATTCACTTACAGTGCCAAGGTGTCATGGTGGAGCTCATCTGTTACACCAGACAACTCCTGCTGTGCCTCCACCTTGCGGGACTGCAGCTGATTTTTGAGCTGCTGCACCCTGGATCGAGTCTGGGTCAGTTCCACCAAACTCTGTTCCACCTCTTCCCAGGCATCCTGAAAAATTAATAAACAGAGGTCAGACAAAATGCACCCTTTTAGTAAGAACTTTCTGAATATTATATTAAAATGTATTCAAGTGTTTGTTAGAAACCTGTAACAGGGTCTTCACTGGTGGCAACACACTATCCTCTGTTGACATGTCTAGTAGGTGATTGCTTTCATAACGGAACCTGGAACAAACATGCCAAAGACAACACCGGAGTCTAACACTATTAAATGATCTAACAAAGGAAAAGGGAATTTTAATACTGTGGTGGTCTGACTCACCGCAGAGCTGTCACATCCCGAGTCACATCCAGAGAAGCAAGTTTGTCCTCTAATTCCTTCTGGTCTCTGGAAGCTAAATATTGTAATGCTGACAGAATATGGTTTGGAGGATAACCACCCAACACGTTCTGGCACAATGACAAGAAACAACATGTTTGTCCGATTGAAATTTAAAGACAGTTGTGAGTGACTAAAGAAAAAAGAGAAAAAACGAACCTCCACAGCACTCAACCAGTACTGAAACATGGCAGCCTTCTGTTCAGGGGTCATACTGAGAGGAGGAAAATTATTAATTCAATAAAACATTAAAATTAATATATAAACAGTACGAGTAGTTGATTCAGCTCTTATAGTCCTTACTGTTTGGCTGCAGAGTTGGTTGTTTTCAGTTCACTCTCTTGTAAAGACTGATAGAAGTGGATCCTGTCATCACACAGCTCTCTTATTTCACGCTGTCAGGATAAAATAAAATAAATGATGAGTATTTGCTGCTAATGTAGTACAAGGCTTGGTCTGCATTACACATTGTACTGATAAATTGAAAAAAATGTTTTTTTCCAAATGTTCATATATGGACTTGTTAAGGTACAAAAGGTTATTGAAGGGTCACCAGCTTTGTAAAATGAAAATGTTCTTCAAGATAAAAAAATACATTTCAGCCATAATTCTTATCTCTTCTGTGCACACACACATTGTGTATATTTTTGCCTTTACATAAAATACACTAATAAATCTACTCGGTAAAATACAGATAGCACTTACCAGGACCTGTGCCTCTGCTGAGGTTTTGAGGTTGTCCCCATCTCTGCTGCTTGAAGATTTATCAAACAAGACTTCAACCTCTGCTTCCCTGCAATGCACAGTGCAATTCCTATTTACTAAATCTTCACAGCTACTTGACTGGTATCCATTTAAAAATGAGAAATAAATATATTTATTTTCCTACTTCACTTACTACTTTCACATAAACGTTCATTTTATTGTCACACCTGGCCATATGTTCCATTGCTTCGCAGTGCCCTCTGATCTTTTGTGCATCTTCTGACAAAATCTTACAGCCCAGGGCACATCGCTGTCTGAAGGCCTGAAGAAGCAGCTCTCTACACCGACTGTCTTCCACCTGGGCCCAGGTACGACCGACAGACCTCTCTGTACAATAACAATTTTACAACTTTGAAAAAATGTTTGTATCACATGCGTAGACAACATATAAAAAATTCAAAAGACAGCCAATCCTCATGGCGAATGATGGCCTAACCTTGTGTGGCCAACTGTTCCTCTGTCCCACTGATCTGAGAGTCCAGGTGACTGATCTCAGCTTTCAGCTGCTCTATCTTCCTCTGAAGCTCTTTTTGTTTAGCAGCCTCACTCTGGTCCTCAGTCTGCTTCAACTGAGTGTACAAAAAAACACCAGCAGATAAAACCACATTTCAGCTTAAACAGTCAGTACTTGTACAGAAATGTACAGCAGGGAATTTAAACATACCTCTTTGTCCTGAAGAACTTTGTACCTTGAAAATTAAAGTGTCAAAGAAATTACCAGACAAATGCTGAAACTGTCAGTGATCATGGTGGCATAGAAAATTCAGGGTACACAAAGTCTTTTTTTTTCCTGTTTAATAATAACAGATGACAGACAAAACTGCTTCTCAGTATAGTCTTTCTGTCTCTTTGATTTGCATTTTGTGTCTGCAGAGAACATATCTTTTAAATAAAAATACTAAAGTTTCTCAAGTAAATGTATGGGTTGAACATGTAACGTTTTAGTGTACTTGCCACCATTAATCAAGCTTCTAAGAACAAAGACATTAAAATCTTCCCCATCAGTAAGCCGGCCAATTAATCAATCACTCTCTTCTACAGACTGTTGATGTCCAACAACTCACAGTTTGAAAATCTTTGTACTTCACTTACTGACATATACAACAACATATTATGCATGCCCCAGGCAGGTCAGTTCATCAACCACAATCTCTTGGTGAAATGGACAAAGTTAAGAAATTACTGAATTAACATCGTCCCTATGTGTCTGAAAGGATACCACTGCAGGTTGCCACGCATGATCTTCACATTTCTGCGGAAAAGAACAGAAACGATAGACAATAAACTATAAGCTGTTGATAATATGTACAGTTACATGTATTTATTAAGCGGATGCAGTGTTCTAACAAATAGGGACTCAGTGGATTATAGGACAACATACATGAAATAAAATAAATTAATACTAACCTCTGATGGAAAATGTGTTGGATGACATACTTCCATATTGATTTCCCAGTCCCAACACAGAGCCTGGAAAACAAAATGACCTCCATTACTCAACGGTACCCAGAGTTATTAGCGTTGGCAGGGAACGTGTCAATAGGCCAATACCTACGTTTTGAAGTAGCTGTCATTGGGTAGACTGTCCGAGGGCAGGTTGAACTCCTCTGTCGCCCACCGCTTCAACTCCTGCACCAGATTTCTGTCCGCCATCCTGATTGTTGACACTCACAACGACAACAAGCTAACTGCTATCAGCGTCAGTTAGCGAAGTTCGGCTGAGTCGTTGTTCGTGTTTACCCGAGTTAGTTTTATTCCCTTGGCTTTTGTTGTACATGTGGAAATTGCCGTCTTTGTTAAATACGCATTCAATTATTCGGCAGTGAGATTATTTTTTTAAATTCTAAATCACTCAAACTTTCAACTTCCCGCCTGTTCACGGTACTTCCGGTTGTTGCGAGTATTACCATATCCTCTTAAAGTCGTATTGTCCTATACAGCGATTCCCAAACTTAATATTTGCTCAGTTATTTAAAGCAGACATTGCCATCAAATCCATAACATGTATATTCATAATGTTCCAAGGAAATATAATATTTATGACTGACTTCTGTAACACCTTGTACTATTTTGAATAAGTAAACAAGTAACAATCTTTTGGTTTTTTTTTTCAAATCAACCATATGTATGTCTATATGCATTAGTTCCTCTCCTTTCGTTGTATTTTTGTGGTAGTTTATATATGTATATATGTAGACCTAAACTAAACTAAAGGAAGATATGTGAGTTTCTTGTTGTGTCCAAGTTTTAAACATAGAGGGCGCTGTAGTTCCATTGTCAAACTCTTTCAGCTCAGACTTTCAGGCTCTGTGGAGCCTCTTACCCCATCATGTATTTTACAGCCCACTTATCACAAAAATCCATATGATGCCACAGACGTTTGAAATAAAACACTTTTGTGAAACTTTGTGTGACTTGGTGTGGGGCATGAAAATGTTGTTTTCTGTAGCTTGTAATGTAATGCCTTGCACATAGATAGGGTGCATTTTTATTAGCTCCTTTTTTGTAATAAATGAATAAAGACACAAAGTAAAAGATTGCATAGACAACACATAATAGTTCACATTTTGAAAAAAAGCATCAGAAAACATTCAATTATCCGATCAAATGTGACAGCTCATGTATTTTTAGATTTGATCATTTACATTCTTCAGATTATACTGTGATGAAATTATAACATTTGTGAGAACGCACGTGTGCACATTATATTGTGACGTACATTTTGAGTATGTTTGCACATGTTGTGCTGTGCTCATCCCAAACAGATATAAAAGCACTACTGAGCGTTCTCCCCTGTCACCAATGTCTTCCGTACAATAGAAGAGTCTCTGAAATGCACTGCTAATGACCATGTGGCTATGACAAAAGCCTACGCTCTGTTCCTTTAATGTTGGCAAATGTAGTGATACTAATCACACACACACAGCGCACAGTGGCCCCCGTGACCTGCACTGTGTGTCTGAGTGAGCCTTTAGAAATGTAGCACATCAGACACACAGCACAGCTCTGCAAGTGTGAATGAAGACACACACACTCACGCACACACTCATGCACTCACACACACACACACACACTTGCCCGTCTATCTGTCTCCTTCACACAAACATATCTACACAACACTGGCGCCAACGACCAAATCCCCCCTCTCACCCCCCTTTAACTGACCTCCAATTATGTCATGCAAAAAAAGCTGTGTCCCATTCAAAAGCTCTCTTAATCAAACTCAATTAATTCCGCTGTTTTCCCTTATTATCCTCTGCAAGGAACGCGTCTTTCCAATAAGACTGTTAACTCCAGCCGAGGGCCTGTCAGATCTACTGGGGTGCAGGAGCGAAATAATAGACTGCCCAATTGATGAATTAGTTATGGGAGGCTGTGTTGTTCTTAATGAACAAAGTAAACTTGTGGAGGAGAGGTATAGTGGTTTAGGGCTATGTAATTACCAACAGCCTATAGAAGGCTCATGGCATCTCAAATACTAAAAAAAAATCCCTATCTGATTTAAAATTATGATTGATCTGCCTTTTTTCTTTAATTGTTTGCAGAGATGTATTTAGGGTTTTAAGTGTATGTATTAAGTGTTCAAATCTTTCATAGTAACATCACAACAGAAATGCATGCACCTACGACAGAATTATTTTTTACTTTCTAAATACCAAGTCCTCTCATTTTATCAACTTAATCATTATATATTCAAGCTGTGAGACAATGCCTGTATATCTGATGCTATATATCTTGCAATATTTGAATTTATTAGAGGGATAACCCCCTTGAGATGGATCATCTAATTTCAAGGGGATGCCAAAAACACAATCACAGAACACATTTGTACAACACAGACATTACTTTGCTAAATATGTTGTGTTTAGAATATTTACCAAGTGGTTCAAGGTCAAGAATAAAATTCTAAAGTCTTTATACGATATATATTTCTGATTATATGTAACCTTTTGATTCTAGCAGGTGAACACATGAATGTGACAGATACATGATCAGATTTGTCTGTCCACAGTACTAGGTCAGGAGGATTAATGGATGTTTAACATTAGGCAGCATGTGTGCAGATTGATTTGCTGAGCAATACAAATTTCCACATAAAATTGGGTTATGTTTTGGATGAGCACACATCTAAAAATGTATAGTAAAACAGCCAGAAACAAGCCTAAGACGATGTTGTATTCATGCGATATGACAGTTGTATTTAAAACTGTAGACTGTCTACAATTATTAATGGCTTTAGAAATATATTATAAGATATGAGAATAAGATACAAAATGGCCCATATAATTTAATACATAATTTAATACATTTTCAAATTTGCGTACTGAGAATAAGTCTACAGTTAAACTTTTGTCATGTTGCTTTACTGCTGTTTGTTTTTCCCATGCCTTTGATTGTGCCATGCACTCCGGCTCAATGCGTGCTTACCCCGGCCCCTGGCTGTGGCTATAGCCCAGACATGGCCCCAGCTGAGCAGTGCCAAGTTGTCCAGTAGTTAGTGTCTGTTCAGGCCTATAGCTCGGCTCGGCATGGCCCGGGTACTAATCCCCAGGCTGTCAGAGGACCCTGCTCTGAACTCATCCTGCGGCACAGGAAAACGCTCTAATTGGGGGATTTTCTACATCATTAACTCTGATGAGCAGCCATCCCACCCTCCCTCTCTCTTTTCCTCTCCACTCTCTGTCTCTTTCTCCCACACTTTACTACATCTTAATCTCTCTCAATGTTTCTCTTTTTTACTTTCTCCTGCTCTGACTTCCTCACATTCTCTGTCTCTCCTTTCATCTTTTCTACTCCAAAGCATTTTCACCTCTCTGTTTTATCCAGACAGAATTATGGTTGTTCGGTTCTTTGAAAACACCACTAACACGTGACCTCATCAACCTGAAACAACATGTGATAGACGATGAATCGCTTCACTCTCACCTGTGCAATAAAATGCAATGCGTTCTCTCTATCATCCTTGATATCTGAGTAACAAAAACAAGTTCTCCACTTGTGATTGTATATTCCTGAAATGGTTTGCTGGAAATGGCATGTCATGCATGAACATATGAAATATTCTAAACAAATATTATATACAATAGCACTAATGATACCATGATTTACACTAGTTCTTGTATAATTCAAACAAAAAAGTATACTGTCAAGCAAATTATATACAATATTCACGTCCAGACAATAAGAATCATTGATTTCTGGCGTCTAGAAATGAGCAATGTTGTTTCAAGCCATCTGTACGTCTTTCAAGACAAGTGCATGTGATTTGGAGATGATGGGATGTTTAGCTTTGCATTTTAAATGTAATGCTTACACTGGAGCAAATGCAGTGAATAATCTTTTTACGACAGGTCAAAGAAAGAAAAAAAAACATTTCTCTCTTTCCTCCACTAACTCGTCCATATGGCCCCTGAAGTGAGGCATGTTCAGGCCTCCATCTGTCCAGGAAAGTGATTCACATATTCAGAAGACCAGCGAGTACAGCGGCACCACTCACTCTGTGAACA
Source organism: Solea senegalensis (assembly GCF_019176455.1). NCBI lineage: Eukaryota > Metazoa > Chordata > Actinopteri > Pleuronectiformes > Soleidae > Solea > Solea senegalensis. The sequence goes on along the minus strand of NC_058034.1, from coordinate 8,450,275 downwards.
TGTGTTGCAGTGGCTGAGCCTGCTGGCCTGCCTGCTTGGGGCAATTAGGGAGCCCTGTGGTCAGCACCCCCACCACCCCAACCCCGATGAAGCACTGATTGATTGGAGTCTCATCTTCCTAACAGGCTGGCACTCTGCCACCAAACCATGGAAAAGCAGAGAGGACTGGGAGGGGAAAAAAAAGAAAGAGAGAGAGAGCACTTCAATAACAGAGAGACCAGGCACAAGTATTGGGGGAAAGAAAGAAAAATATCCCTGCCCGTGTATGTCAGATGATACCGATTATATTGTTGTAATCTTGGATAGACTTAAAAAAAAAAAAAAAAGAACATGTGGGAATGACTGCACAGGTCAGCATGAAAGTATGGCAGTGAAGTGCAGAGAAAGTGAGGAAACATATTCTACCAAACTGTATTTATTTGCAGTCGTTCTTTACGTTACAGAAGACAATCACTGCAACAATGAGAACTATGACAAGTAAGAAACAAAACAGCCATAGGAAAAAACATCCTGTGCATTTTCACATAAAAAAACAAACTGAAATCTAGTGCAGTTTTGTCCGTTATCTAATCTTTGGCTTATTCTTTGACCAAAATCACATTTATGTAGTCATCTTAATGTGCAAGGTAATCCTTTTTCCCCTTTTGTGGATCTGGTATCATCCAACAGGGAGTCTAAATATAGCAAACAAACAACGTAAAAAATAAAACTAACACTATGACCGATCATAAGTGACAGATGTAACACTGTTTTCCCACATCAATGGATTTTCCCACTACCCAGAAATGACTAAATGCTGGATTTGTGCTTGTTGCTGTTGAAGCCGTAATTATGATTTGCTGTCAGAACAACTTCCACATCATATTTAAGTGAAATATCACAACCACACAATGGGGAGTTTTGTTTCCCTCGAAATACATATACAAATGACACAGGGTTCTGACATTGCACCTTAACATGAGGAATTGTCTCTTCTTATTGCTCCATAACAAGTCAAAAGGGTCACCACATATTACCTTTCTTAGCATATTCAGGCTACTGTACTTAATCCCAATACATTCAATACTAACAAGTTGTTCTACTGTCTGAAAGAGGTGTAGAATACAATGTATGTTAATCTAACTTTTCCATAATCTATAGGAGATGGTAAAAGACCAACACCGAGTCAGTAATGACCATATCAGCTAGACAAACCATGTTTCTCCTCCTTTGATACAGAAAGACATTTTACATGACAAAATAGCTACAAGGGCCTATTTAGTGCAGCTCCGAACCTTCCCCCCTCCTTCTTACTTAGACAAAGAGGACACACTTGGATCAATTGTGCCGAACAAAGACTAAACTATGTGGGGTGACGCATCACACAAGGCTCTTTCTGCTGCCCTGCACGTACACGCAGCCACCCAACACTGAGCTGCCAACAGGTTTTCTCCTCTGACAGCCACTCAAGCAAAAAGAGGCTTAGTCTGCTCACTAGCCTTCCTCGCATCCTCCCTTCCTCATCTCCTTCATTAAAGCAAAAATCAGAAAAAGATTATAATCATCCAGGATTTCTTGATTTGTCTATTCTAAGACTTCATCATACCTCTGACTCCAGTTCACTTTCCTGCCACACAATTATGTATTTTAGACTTTCTGATGCCATATGTGAGATCATTTCCTCTTCCTCCAGTCCTTCCAGGGTATCTATGAGCTTCAGGCTTAATTATCTGAAGTGGGCAGCCAGTTTATCTAAAACCTGTTCCACATTTGTCATAAATCAAGACATTCAGAGACCCAGTCAAAGATGTTGATATGTATCACAGTGTGTCAAGTGTCATTGAAATGCAGCTCTCTTTTTAAACTGAGAACCATCATTCACAAAGTTCTCTGAGACTCTGATTGGACTATGAACTATGACACAAAAAAACAACTTTCTGATGAAAAATGGGAAACTGAAATTAGAAGCAACAACACAGAATGTGATGTTTCTGTAAAAATTATCATTGATTATTTTGCAATATAACAATTCAACAACATATTATCGAGAAAACCCGCCAGTATCAGCACATGAGTTATACATTAGTATATACATTCATTTAAAGGGAAGCGTGCTTGTGGTTTCTTACAAAATGTGACAGATGATGAAAGAAGACGAAGTGTGCCGCAGCTCCTGGCTACCAAGAGTTATGTCATCAAGAAGGTGTTGCCAACAGTTTACAGCACCCAAAGCAGCAGTTAACAGCTATGTATAATAAAAAGAAGTGGTTACATTTCACACGATAGACTTCACTCATTTATTTAATGTCCTTGAGATTTCGAAAAACTGACAAACTACATGTCCGAAAATTCTCAGTCTTCAAAGCTCAGAATCAATTTCAGAGCCATCTTTTCAAACTGTGCGCTCACTGTCCATCACCCTGAAGATGTCAGCATCGCCCTTTCCTGGGGACAAACACATGCCAGGTTTGTTAGTCACATGGGTTGCCAGGTCTTGTCCATAGACTGAATGTGTTCTTTTGCTTTCATTCTCAGTGCAGCGATACTCGAGCTGCGCTGGTCCACGTCCTCCAGAGGGTATTTATCAGAGAACGGTGCCGGACACTGATAAGGAGGTGGAGCCATGCTCTGCATCCCCTGACCCATGGATGGATGAGGATGAGTGTGCGGATGAGAATGAGGATGGGGATGAGAATGGGGATGAGAATGGGGATGAGAATGAGGATGAGGAGGATGAGGAGTGGAGTTGAGAAAGCTGTGGCTGGTGTAGCTGGACTGGAGGCCCTGAGGTGGACCCATGAAGCCTGGGATGCTGTGGACCGGTGTGGCACTGGATAGAGGAGAGGTCAGCCAGGGGTCCAAGGGGAGGGAGTTGGCCATTGTACCCATGCTCGTGTGAACTGGTGGCGGGCGGTTGAAAGACAGCATGGGTGAGTCATGGAGCTTCATGGTGCTGGTGTCCAATTTCTCCTGTCGACGCCATTTAGCTCTGCGGTTCTGGAACCAGACCTGGAGGACAAAAATAACAAAAAAAACAAACGGTAGGGGTGAGCGAAGGAGGCCTCTGTTTTTTTACACTATAGCTTTAGAGTCTGACCCTTGACTTGACACTTGACCTTCAATGATGGCCATTAATCCATTAATTACGTGATCTATAACCATATTGTGGTTCTGCTGTAAATCATTATGTAACAACCATGGAGAATATATATCCTTTGGAAGAGGGAAGTTCGTCCGAGTGGAAGTTGATGGGGAGATGAGCTGATTTACATCAGTAAACATTTTCCTGAGCAGTTAATGTCTAATGTCTGGTCCTCTTAAATAGAACATGGTGTCATTTTTGTGAAATTATGTTGTAATTTAGAGGAAAATAGACAATAAAGAACAATTACACCTTTGTAATTGACAGCTGGTATCATGCACATCTGGAATTGTTGCAAAACCTCCCCATGACACTGGTCAAATCGTAAATCTTGAGGATTCACAACACGAATTGAGACTCTTGTGCGTGACGTCGATTTAGTGTCAGTTTAGGACAGGAATTCAGTCACACAGTGTACAAATGTTTCATGTCTGGGGATTGGATGTCTGTGATGCTGACCGTTAAAGCTGTGTTACACTCATGTTGGCTCCTCTGATGCAGTGGTTTCTCTTACCTGGACTCGGACTTCAGGCAGGTTCACCTTCATGGCCAGCTCCTCTCGGCTGTACACGTCTGGGTAGTGGGACTTCTCAAAGGCACGCTCCAGCTCGTGCAGCTGGTAGGTGGTGAACGTGGTGCGGTTGCGTCTGTGTTTCTTCTTGGGCTGATCGTCCTTGCAAGACTCCGGAGACTTGCCTTCATCACTGTCCACACTCTTGCTCGGCTCACTCAGTTCATCGGTACACTTATTTGAGAATAGGCCAGTATCTGTTGATGGAGAAACAGACAAAGAGGATACTTTGTTTTTATTTGGTAAATGTCCATCATCTTCTCAGTACTCTATATGTGGAGATGCAACATTAGCCAGTGATAAAGTCACTGTCCACTGATGCTAAAGGCTGACTGTACACTTGTTCCTTCTCATAATCTTTAGTTAACTTTTCCAAAAACAAACAAAAACATAAGTCAAAGAAATAATAAACATTTAACACTGTCAAGACAGATGCAGATTTAGGTGATATTTTTCTGTGACCCTCTAACACAGTGTCACATTATTTTTTATACTGACATTTGATGCATCGCCATTAATGCATCACTCTGTCTCCTCCTTCTTCATTTTTTTCTTTGCACACCTTGGCTATGAGCTCAAATGTTCCTTAAATACCTAAAACTACATAAAGCATTTGCATGAAAAGGCGCACACTGACGGATCTCCAGGCCGTCACTGTCCTTTCACTGCTTCAACCAAACAACTGACAGTATGTGAATGTAAATGTGAGTTTGTTTCTGTTAATAGGATGTGTTGATGGAGACAAAGGAGGGGGTCACCGTGGCCTTTCAACTGGCAAACGAGAGCAGAGGCAAAGGCAAAGCCCGGTTTTCAGGGGGTTCATTAAGCAGCCATGACAAAGGCCAGGAACTGACAAAGGCAGAGGTCAGGTCTGGTTCAGTGACCAGCTCTTCGGTGTGTCAACCCATCACAGTCGCCAGTCTGAGGGCTGCCCACTGTTTTTCAACCAGCAGGAGGGGGGTGCACTGGGGAACTGGGCTCACTTCACAGGATAGTTACATACAAAAGGGTGATGTCATCGGAGTTTATATTCTTTAAACCAGGAAAGTTATGTTCCCCTCTGTTTATCCACCAAATATGAATTACTCATAGTCATTTTCACTTCTATCTCCAGTTCATGGAAATTATATTTTCCTTCTCTCTGCCACAAAATAACCAAATAAACTGCCAGATTCTGCGTGTATATAGGATCAGATTAAACATGATAAATTTCATCCTTAGACAGACTAATATCAACAACACTTGAATGACCTACTGTACTGTACAATCTAATCTGCATGGAAGAGAAGATTAGGGGAATTCCAAAGGGATAGGATTGCTCTCAGGAACATAACCCCCCCTCCCCATCTTGTTCTGTGATTTATCTCTCAATCTCAATATCAGCCGGTACGGCGTGTAACATGTTGGTTCTGAATGTGCCTGTAAGTGATTTGAAATGGATGTAGAATTTTATTCTATTTCATTTGCAAACACCAGTTAGTGATAGTGAATTTGTCCGCTGCCTTAAGGGGCGGTGGGCAGCACTTATCTGCACCCTTTTAGCAATGGGGGAGTTGGGTACCATGCTTAGGGGCACCCCAGCCCTTGACCTGTCTCAGGATTTGACCTGGAGACCCTACAGTTACAAGCCCAATTCCCCTCCACTGCCATGTGTATTAGTTGCCACTATATCACTAACAATTATCTCAAACAATTACTGTAAAACGAACAGGACTGATTTCTGAACACAACATTTTATGCCAAAAGAATGTCCCATTGTTTGGTTAATTCCATTGTTTATTTTCTATCCATATTTCATTTTTGTTTATGTACATCTGCATCATCACTTCTGAGTGGATATTTAACCAAAAGTTTAAATGATGTGATTTTCATGTGCACTGTCTACTGATATTACACACAATATAATATGTCTCCTCATATTTTTGTGGAAACAAATAACAGGGCCTACTGAAAAAATCACAAGTTAACACTGATAAAGTTGTTGCTCAGAGGCTTCAATAGTCTACATTCATGCAGACAAATCAGCTCTGACTTAACCAGATAAAGTTAACATCTTTAAATAGTTCCTGTGACAAAAACATTGGACTCATTAATGTCCTAATGTCTTTTCACTGGACAAACATTTCTACAAGTCCACTTGTAAATAACATTTGGAGATAAGTGATCTGGATGAATGAGAATCTACATAGACTAAAATACAGGAAAACTGGCACCTGATAAAGTGAGACTAAGTTCTCATCCTAGAAGAAATTCTGCTTTCTATCACCATCATCAGCTTGACTCACCGTGGTACTGCTGCTGCTCTGTGTTGCCATTTCTCAGGGAGGAAAGGTGTCCGCTGTAAGACGGGTGCGACGATGGGTCCTGCTGCTTCCCAGACTCGACCAGTCTATCTATGTCCATTTTCTGAGGTCCAGAGACCCCAGCAGGACTGAGCAGGGGTTCTTGGTCTTTACTGAAACCGAGAATGACATCGATGCTGTGGACGTGGCCCCCCACAGCGAAGCCCCCACCTTTCCCCAACTCGTGGAAGTTGCTGGGTGAGAGGCAGTTGTCATCCACCATCATGGTATCCAGTGATAAATGCATTAGAGCATCTAGGCTCTGACCTGGACCTGAGGTCAGAGAAGAGGATCGTATGAGAAGGACTGAAAGTCCAATAAGAGGTCAGAGATCACTTCAGGTGACAGTCTGTTCATGATTATCTTAATCGCTTGCTCCGAAAGCAGTGCAAAATAAGAGTTAAGAGTTAAGCGAAACTAAAGGCAAGTTAATTAAACATGTATTAAACATACCAGTCCATATTTAACTTGTGAGTAAACCATTAGATGATCTCTGTCTAATGTTCTAAAGTAATGCTGTGTTTAAAATGAACAGAAACAGTACGTTTGGCAGTGTATCAAAGAAAGTCTCGCTCATTAAGCCAAATGCTTTTGTGTGTGATTTGAATCCTCTCTTTGTAAGTAGTGTTCACTCTGCACTGATAATATTTCTTATTTGCATTTAACACTGTCAAAAAGCAGCACTCTCCAAAGATTCAAAGAGCCAGAATCACTTTTTTTTTTTTGGAGGGACTAAGTGAGATGTCTGCAGTTGTGAGGTGTTTCACAGGCAATGAATTCACAGGCTGTGTAACCTGTAAATAAATGATGAGGTTGGTCAATTACAAATTAGGTTTTCTTGTATAAGAAAAGTTACATCTGCAAAAATATGCAGCACATGCAGAGTTGAAGAGAACAGGTGTTGAACCAAAACAGAATAACATGGTTCAAAAGAACTATAGTAGGCACATTTAGTGGATTGGAATTGGATGATTTTCTGATAATTATGTAGAAAGGTTCAATAGTGACAGAGCCTACCTCTTAGAAGTAAATGTGCTGAACTGCTGAAGCTGCTGATGCCACTTCTCTACCAGTTCACCCTCCAAATTCCCTTGTCCACAGATCCACTGTGTGCTTCCTCCACTCACTCGGCTCTACTCGCCCTGCATGTCTCTATGTGCGTCCTGATGAAAACACACACGTAAATAAAAGCACCCAGTGCAAGGAACTTTGAGTGAATGAGTTGAATCACCATGCAGTCTGACTCTGGGAGGAGAGAGGAAGAGGAGGGACACAGCGAGGGAGAGGTGGAAAGGGCTGAGGGGGGTGAAGGAGGTGAAACGTCAGGATTAGGTTTTGTTAATTGGAATCCTTCCACTTTAAGAGTGATTGGCGGCTGTTTTCTACGCCAGTCTTTATTTTAAATGTCTTATCCATTCACCCACACAGGAGGAGGTCTGGGCTAATGAATCCCAAACAAGACTTTCTTTCATAGATTTATTGTTTTAAAGACAAAAAGAGGGGAAAAAACAGTTTCCACTTCGCAAACCAAGCCCCTCATTATTAGGATGTTAAACTGCATGAAAAAGGAAACAGTGATGATAACACATGAGGTGAAATCCAATCTAAAAGACGGATTATCTCATCAACACAAGAGGATGTTTATACCTATTAATTCATGGGCATTTCAAAGTGATTTCGACAACCCAGCAAAATATTTGGTTATTGGTTTTATTCAATTTGGTAAAACTGATAAAAAGATTACACATAGTGTAAGTGCTAACCCACACATTACATTATATACAGTTATTTTAACAAAATTGCAAAAATAGAAAATCCCAGAATATTTATAATATGAATTTGTTCTAAAAGGAATGGCATTTAAAAATAATAATATTAATGAATTTGTTGCTGCAGAGGAAGCTGTGAAAAGAACAAAAATGTCAGTGTGGCTGAAAACTTCATTTTGGAAATTGGGGACAAAAATTGTCTGCATTGTTTGTGTTTGAAAAAGGAAGAAAGAACCAGAACTCATTACCTGGTCCTTGTCTCTGTTTTCCAGCTACATTAGCCTCTACTTCCTTTTAGCAGTCATGCTGTATTGTGAGTAATGTAGGCACCAGGTTCTGTCAAGAAGGAAGCATAAAAATATTCACCTAATCCTATTGCATATATCATGTTTAACTATGTGAGTCTGACACATTTACAGGAACACAATGCTGGATTGTAGCCTCCTCTTAAAGGTGCATTGTGTAAAATTCAGCAACATCTATTGGTGAAGTTGCATGTTGCAGCTGAGTATCTCTGACCTCACTTTCGTTTCTATTCTTTTCAAATCATTCTCTTCTGACGAGAACTGCTGCTCCCTTGATGTTCTCTCTTTTTTGCACCGTTCTCTGTAAACCCAAGAAATGTTTGTGCATAAAAATCCAAGATGATCAGCAGCTGTGTTCAAAGTCAGTTAAAACACTTTTGAACTTCAGCAGGCCGTCTCGACCATGTTTTTGCTGCCATGTGATTGGCTGATTTCAGTGAGGGTAAATCTTTCCTGAGATTTCTTTTGGGCCAGAATATACAGTACTATATATATATTTTTTTTTTTTTTCAGAGGTTAACTAAAAACAGGTTGTGTTGAGTATTGTCCAGTCTGTTGTTTTTGTATTTAAAAGACTTTTCTTTTTAAAGAGGCTTTTAGTTGTACAAGAGTTTTTATTTTATTTTTTGATTGTTTTATACTTTTGATTGTGTTTTCCTGTTTTTAAAACCTCTGTTTTTAATGTACCATGTCTGTATTTTATGTATTTTACTTGTATTGCATTGTGAAGCACTGTGTGATTCCATATCTGTGAAAGGTGCTATATAAATAAAATGTACTTACTCACTGTCTATAATAGACAACTACAATGATCATATTGAAGAAATCTCAGTTTCAGTGTTTGGACTTAAAAAAAGCCCAAACAATCACCTTCCAACAGTATCTTAAATCAAATAAAGAGGATTTAAATTAAAGTTCATATATCAGGAAACCCCTGTAAGTTAACACTTGAGCATATCGCTTGAAGTGCAGCAGTGTAATTATCAGACTGCGTAGTTTTTTCAGATTACAATGTAAGTCACCCTGATCCTATTTGAACTAAAAAAGCAGCTAATGTCAGCTTACTTAGGGAGGTGAGAGGAAGAGATTGAAGGAGGAAGGAAGGTAAAGAGTAACGAGAGGAGAGTACAGAGAGATGCGTGCACACACACACACACGCACACATTGGCAGAATGAGAATGAAATGCATCATTGACACTAATATACCAATTCAGTACGATGTTTCTTTGCCATAACATTGCAAAGTTGGTTTTTATTGAGATGTACTGTACTAGTGTCATAGTAACAAAAATGTTATACAAAAACATCTAAAAGGAAGCTACCTCCTTGTTAAACTTAATGTAATATGCATTTTCAACCATAAAATAAACAAACAAACAATATGGCATTTTTGTCTGAAGGGTTTTATCTGACACTGTTGCTTTCACCTTCTGTCCAGATTCACTGCATACGGTTTTAATTTGGAGATGATTTGATGGTCCAGTAACTCTTTTCTTCTATTGCATATAATATCTTTCACTATCATGAATCCCTGACCAATGGTCAGGTCTTTGTTATATACCTTCTTCCTGCCATCCTGACAATAATATACTATTTTCCCAGGATGAAGAGCTTCTAACACCTTCGTAGAGTCAACGAGTGTGTGAGGAATTAGTAAGTATGAGAAACTTTTGTTTTGGTTTTGCATCCAATTCCATGACTTATTTTAATTCCACTGCTGTCTGTAAGTCTAAATGTAACCCTAACCTTAACTTACCACTAATTAGACACCTAATAAATAGTCACAAAAATGGCTCCAGTGTGTAACAACAGGCAGGCTAATTGGCAGAAAGTGAATAAATTACTTAATTAAGTGTATAACTGCGTTGAAATGAAAGCAATGTGGTTTTCATAGACTTTTATGATTCAATTCATGACCTATGATGTAATGTAATAACAGCTATGACAACTTTGAAGTGTATTTCAAATTAGTAAGCATTATTTATGCTAATTTGTTTGCCTATTACACTGTTCATCACTGTTAAACCGAGTAATCTCTTTAAAGTCAGTGTGAAACACCAGAAATTAAATACATTTAAATAATAACTTAATAAAAAGTTAAGTTAAAGCTGCTCTTTAGATTCTTTGGTTTAGAATGATTTATTGATATTTATGCATTCATTTTACACTTTAATTTTAATATTATGACATATTATTGTATCTTTTGTAATTATAATGGTTTTGCAATCAAATAAACCTATTGGACTTTCTCTCTCTCCCTACACTGAATCTATTTTTATTTTTGTGGTGACACCAGAGTAGATAAACACTTTCAATTCCTTACAGACAGTCAGTTTTAACTCAGTCCTCCTCATGCCAATCTATAGATTTTCCCTTCCCTTAAGTTGTCAAGTCTCAGTCACTATCTAACACTGAGCACTGATTGGATTCACTGTCACAGTTTAGAAGTTATTTTTAAAGTTGTACACTGATACAGCGGAAGTCCGGTCTTTGGTCTTTAGTTCAGGTAAACAACAGGACACATTCAAAATAAATCTTTTTCTTTTCAATCAGATAGTCATGTCCATAAATATACAGTAATCATTTTAATGAAGTGAAGCAAAGGAAAGAATGATGCGTACTGTTTGCAGAGATGAGCAGCTGTTCAGATGTAGTTTTCCAGGAAAAGCATATTATGTGCTTACAGCATGGCTCAGAGAGCTGTTGGTCTCTACTTTGTTCTTATCCTTGTTCCTTCTGTAGTGGCCACAATCTACTTAAATCTAACCAAGCTAAGCCCCATTAGGTCAATCTGCAGCAGCGTTCCTCTGACTTTTCTAATTTGCATTCTTTCAGAGGTTAAAAAAACACTCACCCACAACCCACTTGGTCAATTACTAACAATGGTCAAGAAAGTGCTTCCTATAAAGAGGTTAAAGTACAGTGTAATAGCATCAGAATGCTTGTTTTAGGGTTTATCCTACTCCAGTCCATATGTCTTCTCTCCATCAATAATTAGTAAATAATGAATGATATGGATTTAAATGAAACCTTCTTTAATTATGCTTTGTCCCTGTGGTTACATTTGGGCCCTAAAACAGGAAAAAGGTATGCAGAAATGTGAGGTAATATGTCATAATGTATACTGGATTCATATTTTGAGCAACACTTGGTTTTTCCTGATAAGTAACATTTTCAACACAGCTGTAAGAAAAAAGAAAGAGGAAAAAAACAACAAAGAGAGGAAAATATACAAAACATACCTCACATATGTACACATTTTCCAGATCAAAATGGAACTAAACAGTTGTTCGTGAACTTATGTTTTTAAAGTACTTTTTTTTATTTTTCTCCAACTGTGTCATTTGTGCTGTGTAGTTTTCTGTGTTTGAATTTTACAGTATTATTACTTTTTTTAATTTTGAAAGGTGTGATATTCATAGAGCTATTGTTATTATTATATTCTTAGTTATCACAGTAGTAGTAGTAGTTGTAATAGTTGTAGTATTAGTAGTATAGGTCAGCAGCAGCAGCAGTATAGGTAGTAGTCGTAGTAGAAGTACAGGTAGTAGTAGTAGAAGTATAGGTAGCGGTAATAGTGGTAGTAATAGTAGTAGTAGTAGTGGTAGTAGTATAGGCAGTAGTGGCAGTAGTAGTAGTAGTAGTTGTAGTGACAGTACAAGTAGTAGTGGTAGTAGTTGTAATGGTAGTAGTAGTAGTAGTGGCAGTATTAGTAGTAGTAGTAATGGTTGTAGTATTAATAGTAGTAGTGGCAGTAGTAGTGGTAGTAGTAGTAGTAGTAGTAGTAGTAGTAGTATTGTGTAATGTATGTAAAAAATGAATGTAAAGGTGAAATTCAGCACTTACTCCTCATGGGGACTGTTATATACGTTTAAATTTAAGTTTAACACCACTTATTGCGCTAATGTCTTTTGTCTCTTAAGGAAAAGCTGACAGTAACAGCTGAGAGCTGGTTCTTTGTCTATCTGTCACTGCTTCAGCAGATTAAGTCTTCACTGAGCATTAGAAAAAAACATCTCAGCTCACCCATTAACACATTAAAGGTCTATCCCCAGACCTCTATACATCAGTGCTGAAAGAAAATCCTCCACAAAATAAAAACTCATCCTCATAAAAGACAACAACATTTTCATTATTTCATTTCTTTATTTTTACATTTGGTTTCTTTATAAATCCTTGTGCAGAAAAACCGCTGCTCATCAGTAAGGTTGAGTAAATCACAGCAGATTGAACTATATTAAAGGACTCTCGTATGATAACAACAGATAAAGCATCAAACCTCAATTTGGTATCCATCTCCTGGGACAGAGACAAGCAGGCTTACACAGACTTAAAATAAAATGACATCTTTTATTTAGTCTTTAGACGTGATGGTAATCCAAAAGAGGGGGTTTATTGCATTTTTATTACATAATTACACAGTGAAATGAGTGGTATAGTGAATGGAATGTAATAAATAGAATAACAACTGTAAATGTAAAATAAATAATCACAGTCCAAATGTTTTTTCAGAAGATTAAGGATAAACAAAGTGTTTTGTACCTGCACATACAGAGAGATCCCACGAGATAACAAAAAATTACAAAGTCACTCACTATAATCTCAAAATCCTGATAAAGAGGAAAAGGAAGGTAGCAATAAATACCATATTTCCCTCAGATTTAGTCTTATGAAACAAACTAAATTTGATTAAATTCAAACATTTGAAATAAATAAATCAGAGTGTACCACAAACTGACCATTAACCAAAACACTTTGAGAAAATCTGAAACAAGTGAATAGTTATTTAACAAGTGTAAAAGTTAGTAAAAGTCATTACTTTTACATCTGCCAAGGTGCTGATGTTTGTCTGTTTGTGAGCAGCATCACTCAAAAAGTTCATGTAAAGTATCTAATTATACATTTAGACATTTTCTCCCCACATCTTAGGACCAATATAACATGACCTGCAGTTAACCTGCATTTAGTCTTCATCTGGAACTCTGTATTGCTGAGTCTACACGTATTACACTCTGTTGAGACTTCAGTCAGTGGTGTTTATTGTCCTGTAAGTTGATAAAAAATGTACTCTAATTGGCCACACATAGCAAAAAGTCTAGATTTAGTATACAGTTGTGGGAACATGTAAGCAAATGGCACATGGTATAATGTTCATTCTGTTCCATTCTTTACTTAACCATATAGAATGGAGGATTAAAGCTATTAACTTTATTCACTTATATACATAACGTGGTACAGCGGCTCAGGCCAGCTTCACTCTCGGCCTGAGTCGCACTCAATATGTTCCCAAGAACAACTCTAAAAGGTGAGTTAGTAGCCGCCACCGATTAAACATTCAAGTGGCTGGTTAGAATCATTGTCTCCTTCCATCCACCAGGTTAAATTAATCCACTGGGATTGAAGTGAAGTGTGTGAGATGCAGCTCACTGCTTCATCAAGTGTGATGTACACAAGAACGCCAATTCGTGGGTCAACTGTCCTAAGAGCGAGCACTCCTGTTTTTCACCATTGTGAGATCAAAATGTACCCAGATCTTGACTGGATTTCATTCTGATGCTATGACCCAGGGTCCAGACTAACTTTACTCATCTCTCGCTCCAGTTTCTCCCTCAGTTTGTGGAAGGTAGGTCTTCTGCGTGGCTCCTGCTCCCAGCACATCATCATCAGTGAGTAAACCCCAGTAGGACAGTCCTCCGGAGCTTGCATTCGATAACCTCCCTCCACTTTTTCCTTCACCTCCTTCAAAGACTTCAGAATCAGGAGAAACAGGGGGAAAGGAAAGAGGAAAAGAGAGGCAATGAATTCAGTTGAGCTAAATAAACATTCAGCCTGATAATGTTGCAGTTGGAAAACAAACTGAACGTTGTCATTACATAAAACAAATCACTTACACAGACACTTGTTGCTCTCGCCTCTTTGTCTGAGACACTTTGTCTCTCAGTTTGCACTCTCTCTCTCTCTCTCTCTCTCTCTCTCTGCCAGATATCAACAGACAGCTAATTATGTGGAGCTGAGTTTAATTGAGGGCACAATAAACTTGACCCAAATAAATTAACCTTTTTAGCAGGCTGTAATTGGGATACTCGTCGACATTTAAAAGGACACCACCTGACGTATTGTGCAAAATAAACATGAAGGCCAAGTCATGGCAACTGTCCCTGCGATTAATGCTGCCTGATCCTGCTGTCCTCACTCAACTACCTGCCAAGACAAATCACCTGGGGTCAGGGAGCAGGGATTTCAAGAGACAGACTAGTGCGACAAACAGGGCTTTATTTATGTAGCATGTTCCTTTTCAGACGCTCCTTTACATTGTTAATATGATCCACCTTCTTCCCAAATACACCTACACACTTTGACTTCTGTGACACTGACAAAGATTAACTTCCACTTCCTCCCAACCAGTGCCAACGCAGTTGATAAAGTAGATTAAATAACAATATGAAAACAATACAATTAACCATAAGATTAATTCCTCATGTTGGCCAAACAAGATGTACAGGTAACAACGTGACAAGTGACCTGCCCCGTCTCGCTGCTAAACCTCTGTCCTGATCGCTGACGCAGTTCCTTAAACTGTGTGACCCGAAGTGGTTTCCTGCTCAGACACACTAAGTCAATCTAGTGATGACGTATCTGTTGACGCTCTTTCCTGAGGGAATCATTTCAAGAGGAAAACTAATGTGGAGAGGACACATCCTCCCCAGGGCCCAGAACTTGACAGGGCTTTTCATTTGGTTCTATCAGTTACCAGTTGTTACCTGCTGTAGTAATATTTATTTCTGTGATACAGAACAGCTGTTTAAAGGACTGTGTTATATGGAGTGTTCCATATAATTTGACATGAGTAAAAGCATGTACATACAGCAAGGCCATCCTAAGAATGTAGTGATAATCTTCTTACCCTACAACCTGAGTGTGTACTTAGTGTACGACAGGGGTTCATTTGAGCCGGATCCTGCCAGAACAAGATCCGGCACCTTGGTTGTAGCACCTAATTTTGGCCTCCCTGTGTTCCGGTACTTATTTGGGCAGATCCGGTACCTCTTATAAAAAAACCCCAAACATATATATAGAACTTGGAGAACCGTATGTTATCTCAAGGATAAAACTGGATATAACAAGTTAATTGAGGAGGGGAAGGTGCTTTACGCACAGTACTGGCCCGAGGACGCAGGTGCGCTATATGGAGGGACTGAGGTTGAATCACTGTGTCATGTATACTGTAAGTCCCACCTGTGGTGATGTGGGCCATGGATATTATTTGAAATCGAAGCTTGTAAGTCCCACAGTGTGGCAAGTGGGCATTTTCATGTTGTTTTCAGCACGTTTTCTGTATATGTTCCGGGACCTGTGCCCGTCTCGTCATCCCTGAGCTGTCATATGTACTTTGCGTTCCGGCACCTTATGATTTACAAATTGAGCACTGGTGTACGAGTATTGTGTAATCCTTTCACAAAGCAACAGTGACAACAAGCCAGTTCTGTTAACAGGGAGGGCACTGAGTGGTTTCTCTTGGTTGCTTATTGGTGAAAATCTGAGTTAATTGTCTGCTCTCAGTTTGGCAAAGTTGTAGAAAAAAGCTGTGAAGATTTGTGAAAGAAATTTAAATAGTTTTTTGTGTTTAAATGGAGAAGCTCAGATCCACTGTGAATATTGTAAATCCTTCCCAGCAGACTGATAATGATTTCGTTTTCTATTTTTCCCTCCTTCCTTCCTCTTTCTCTATTATAGCTACATATCAACACATCCGTGACAAAAAAAACAAAAAACTATTACCATAACACCACAATATGACATGCTCCTTCTGCCAGACTCTGACTGGCTTTTGCTTTCTTGTGTTTGACTCTCCTTTTATTTTGGGCTTGTCCTTCACTTTGTTTTGTATCTGATGTTATTAAGTAGTTGAGGTTATTATGTATATAAGGGTCTGCAGTTGGTCAAACAGTGGGGCTGAGGGGCAAACACTCACACATGTACAAATGACCTACCATTTTAGGATAAGGTAGACGGCCATATGAGAAGATCTCCCACAGTAGGACACCATAACTCCAGACGTCTGACTTTGATGAGAATTTCTGCATGATGGCATCAAGGAGAAGAACAGTTAAAATTACTGTAATTGTGTAGTATTTATTTAAACTAACAGTGATCATAATAATAATAATAATAATAATAATAATAATAATAATAATGATGATGATGATAATAAAAAACTAAGCCATGATGAAAGCAGCATAGCAGCCCTTCAAACTGACCTCTTTCTTCAGAGCTTCAGGTGCAGTCCATTTGACAGGTAGTTTGACACTGTCGGACACCTTGGAGTCCAGCTTTGTCAGACCAAAGTCACTGACCTTGGCCACACTCTCATCAGAGACCAGGATGTTACGAGCTGCCAAGTCTCTGTGAACCAGCTTCTTAGACTCCAGGTACTCCATCCCTTCACACACGTCACTGCAACAATGCACACAATTTGACTTTCATGACACATGCTGCAAGAATATTCACTGTCCATCCAGTGACAGCGTCTGCATACAGTATCATTTCTGTTGTGAACATTACTAGGTTTAATATGAATATTTCAAAAAGCTTACAGTGCAAAGCGGAGCAGCTGAGCTGAGCGTACAACAGAACGCCCCCTTGTCCTGAGAAAATTAACAAGGTTTCCCTGCAACATAGAAATCAAATCAAGGTTATTTGAGACGATTTCTCACACTCGTAAGACTGTAGTGTGTAACTTTTAAATATAAACAAATGTCCGTTAAATTCAAACCATTGGTTCATGTCAAGAGTTTTATGTCAAGAAAGACATAGAGGCAAAGCAGCATTGTGCTAGTACAGCAAAAGTGAATTCTACTGCTCAACTAAAATACGGCCAAACGGGTTGTGACTTGGCTCACGATTACTGTCTCTCGGCAGTGGTGTCACTAAATACACAAATACAAATTGACTCCTCTGTTAAATATTGAGATTTTAGAAATGTCCTTGCTATATGTTGACTGATTTTGAAGTCTTTTTTAACTGATCTACAGTTCCACATTGTTCAGTTTGATTCTTGTGTCGGGCGACACTTTCTGACCCATCAGTGGACGGCAGTCTGTCCATGTCACGTTCCGCTCGCTTGGAACCTCCTCAGAGAAGGTACCAAAAAAAGCACCAGGTACCAGGTACTATCCCTAATGGCAATGCAAAAAAAAATAAAAAAACCCAAGTAGAGTCGAGCCAAACTGAGTCTCACTAAAACTGTATAATGGAAAAGCCACAAAAGACCAAACCAAGGTAGAAAAATACTATACTATTACAATGTTGTTACTGTACTATTGAATGTTAAGTGTTACCATGTTATCTTATTATTATGAGAATATCTACCCTGAGGAATGCAGATGAATGAGGTGTTTACTATACCTTAGTCATGAGCTCTGTTACAATATGAAGCCCTTGGTGAAGAATGACACCCAGTAATCTCACCAGGTTTTTATGTTGGAGTTTCCTGCGAGAGAAGAATCTCATGTGAAACTAATATAAGTCAAAGATAACAGCAGTAATTTTTAATTTTTTTTTAAATTGACACATAATTGACTAATTCAGAACTTCCTCAAATGTTTGAAAAGTGATGTAGAAAAAGAACAACAAAGTGAGGAAATCCTCAGACTCACGTCATGACTGCAGTCTCCTGCAGGAAGGCCTGAGCAGTGACGTCACATTTAATGATCTTTACTGCCACCCTCTGGCCCATGTACTCTCCTTCATACACAGCTGGTTTGGAGAATCATACCCGTTATTTTAACATCATATCACCATCCTTGCTGTGATGACAGCACTTCACTTCTGCTAAATCTTTTCCAACATGATTCTCATGAGGGCATATGGCATAATGAATGAAAGCTCACCACCAAACTCTCCCTCTCCGATGTTCTCTCCCAGTGTGAGCTTCGCCAGGTCCAGCAGCCACCCAGCTGGAGAGGACAGAGACAGTCCAGTAAACCTGACACACTACTTACTTTCTTGATTATTATTAATATTAGTTAAAGATATTGACTATAGTTTACAACCATTTGTGTGTATTAGGGCCACAAAATGGACTGGAGGGCAGCCATAGTTTCAAAAATGTAATCATCAATCTATTTGTTTCTTGAGAAACGACAAAAACTTATTTAAACAGAACGCATATGTAGTGCGTCAGCCTTGCAGTTGACCACTACCAGTAATTTCCTCCTCCGCAAAAGAGATGATTTCCTCCAAGTCTGTGTGATTCTTTCTTGGAAAACAGACTCAGTTTCTTTCACAATCTCTTCAAAGTCCTGATGCTAACGATAACGAGGTGCTGATGTGCCAAAGGATTAAGTATTTCCTTATTTGTGAAGCCCAAACCAAAATACAAGTTCATAAAATGCTCCTCGTTCCTCATCAGTTGCAGCTGATCATCTGAGATTTTGCTTAAATAATAATTATGATTTTATTCTCGTAGTATTACAACTTTATTTTCATCATAGTACAATAGTACGCAAGCCTTCTTTCCTTTACTACTATGTCCAAAATAGTCAAACAAGCCAGAAAAGAAGCTTACTACTCAAAATAAGAATAACTATATCCATTCGGATATGCAAAGACCACTGTAGAAAGAGAGGAGTGAGTGAAGGATCTGCAGTTTCATTATTAGATGCCACTAAATCATACACCATGGACCCTGTTTGGCCAACACATGCAGTATTTATCAATCCTTGTAAAGAAAGACACTGTTGTATGAAGAAAGTCTTCTCAGGACACAAACTGCAACATCAGACTTACATTTAGACAGCTCTAACTCAGCTGACTTGGTCCCTTGTTTTTGTCTGGGCTTCAGAAGCATTGTAGCAATCGAGCCTTTGTTCTTAGAATAGAACTGCAAAGACAGAAACATGACATCAGATATTCATCAAAGTTAGTAACATAAGGTGTGATAGATTTTTCACAACAAGACTAGAACATCCGTAATTTCATCTGTATGTCCATATTTGGTTTAAACAATACTTGCACTGTATATCTTATTTGTGGTGTTACTAATAACACCACATAGTCAGTTTCACTGACACTTTGACATAGAGAGTTTGAGTTCTGCAGAGACACCACCTCAGTACTCAGGAAGCCATTCTGACACTGCGGTAAGGACTGTGGCTTCATGAGAAAAAAAAAATATTTATAACTAAGGTTAAACTAGGTTTAAGATAAACTGCATGATACCAAGTGAGTAGAAATAAAAGACGTTTGAGAAAAAAAGTTTGAAAAAAAGTGTGATTGAGCAGTGGCTAAATTGAAATGCACCAAATAAATGTTGGACTATCTGCAATCTAAAGGCACAAGAGCAGAGCAGTTAATAATGTGCAGCCTAAATATTGATGTGGTGCGTTCTCCCTCTGTTTCCTAACTTGTACTAAGTCGGCGACTCTGACTCAGACCTGACGCATCTGTTGCTCCCTGATAAGATGCTGTGGATGTGTGAGCACAAACACAGATAAGACAAAAATGGCATGGTGCTTCATGAGTTTTCCCGTCTGTGAGTCAGTTTGACGTATGAAAAATGTCAGGCTGACAAAAACTGTGCGTGTAAGACATGGAGACTCTGTGGGCTCCAGGCAAAAGACACTCAATGGGTCCTGCATTGAACCAAAGTGAAGCAAGCTAATGGCACTGGGCCTTGTTAGGGACTTCCCAACAATCACTTTCTCCTGTACAGAGCCAATCAGAGACTTTAAGAGGGTTCTCAGCAAACTGATATTGCTGTGAACTAAATCAGTGAGTGCTTGATGAATAATTTGTTGTTAAACTCTAAATTTAACATTTCTCAGCACATGACTGATGGCACTGATGCTGACACCTGGTTGGTCTGTCTGTCACTGTTCATTACTGATGATGCTAAAAGACAGTGCTCTGTCTGTCACTGTCCTTTGTTTTGAGATATTTGACATATGTGATATCTTTTGATATGTGCTTGAATTTAAAGGTGGCCCCGTGTTGCTGAGTGTTTGACTGTGTTTTTAACTAGACTAAACAAGACAATATTACATTACATTACATTACATGTCATTTAGCAGACGCTTTTATCCAAAGCGACTTACAATGGAATCAAGTACAATTAGCCAGGGGTGGAATCGAACTTGCGACCATGATGTCTTTGGTACACAAGGTAGGGTCTTAACCACTGAGCCACTCCACCCCCACAATATAAGATCTTCTTATATGTGAATATTTTCTGTTAGGAAACACTAAAGCTAGATTAAGTTTATCTCCAAGAGGTTCCAGTTAACTGTCTTACCTCAACAATGTCAATGAGGTTGTAGAAATACTGTGTGTTGTCGATGGTCAGCTTGTTGTCCTGATAAATCACACGGTAGTGGATGACCTCTCCAGAGACGCTTACACACAGTACGTAGTCACCGGGATGGCGTATAGACTCTCTCACCAGGAACAGGCCGTCCTCAGGTGGCTGCAGCTTACACACAGCCTCCGGACCAGAGATCTTCCCATGAAACCAACTGGTGAACAACATAAACATGAAGTCATGCCACTGCAATGTCCATTTATGTTCCAACATCTATATTTATTTGTTGAATGTATATGGGACCAAAAAAAACTATTCAGCAGCCAACATATCAAAATTAGACAATGTTTGTTTGTATATCTAACATTAGCCTGCAGCGTAGTCACAAGATAAGTCATGACCAAACAGTGACACAATATCAAACTTTTGTGAGCAACACAGGGTGTACAATTCTGAGGAAGTGGAAGAAGAGACATACGGCATAAGGCTGAGGCTATGATCGACACGCAGAGCCTCTCTTTCACGAACATTGGTGGAGTTGATGAGTCCTTCCTCTCCTGTGCTGTTGTGTGTAGCTTTGTAAAACCCCTTTCTCTGCAAAGAAACAAGAGTCTTATGTCATATATAGAAACAAAAAGAGGATGTCCACTTACAAGTCTGTATAAATAGTGCCTTAGCTAAATATCACTTGACTAAAAAAAACATGTCAGTACCGTGCTGATGTCGACAATAGTGAGGATGTCTCCTTTGTGGTATGCCAGTTCTCCAGGTTTGGGTTTTCTGTGGTCTCCCTTGGCGACACACTGTGTACCAGCAGTCCAGTTCATCTGTGGAGGCAGAGAGACAATAATGAAAAAGACATCCACCCAGAGACTGTATATATTAAAAAAAATCTATGAGGACATTAGCCTGGGGACGTTAGCCTACTTCCCATTTGATTAATAATGTCAGTTCACATTTTCCCGATGAGTTAATGGTCTCATTGGCTGGTTTCAGGACATCTCCATCACAAGATGATGTCAATTTTGGAAATTACATTCCCATTTAGAGGAAAATAGATGATAAAGTACGACACATATGAGTGAGTAGACAACAGAGTGATTGACAGCTGGATTTGCCCAAGAGGAACCTGGTTGCAGATGACGTCTGTGAACTTCCAGTTGCAAAACGTCATGGCCACATTGTGAGTCTTGAGGATTCAAAACAGGAGTTACATTCTTATAAGTAACTTCTTTTTTTTGGTGGGGGACCAAAAATTAACAGGAAAATGGAGGCAACAAAAAGAGTCTTTGCAGGGACCGTCTGTGGATGTCAGAAGTATATTGACCATATCTGAGTTTATTGTCCACATTCATGTCAAAAATTGTCAGTGGCCCATTAGTTGTAGTCGTTCAGCAGGTCCAGTATGACAGTGACATCCAAGCAGTATGTGGTGAGGAGTGAGGCGCTGATGCAGTCATTTTTGTGTAGAAGGTGTAGAGCGGGATTTCTTAACCCTGTTCAATACATGGTTCATCATCGGGCTTCTGCAGTGATTGCTGATGAGCTGATCATCGGAATCAGGTGTGTTGGAGCACGGAAACACCTAAAACATGCAGGGCAGTGGGTCCAGGAATGAGAAAGCCTGGTGTACAGGAAAGGGCCAAGTGCACAGCCCATGTTGGTGATGATGGCTGGTGTTGTGACTGTAACTATCCTCACAACATGTGGTCTATTGCTGGTGAAGTGGAGGCATGTAGGTAGCCTACATTATGACATGAACAGCTCAAGTAATGCAACAGGGGTAATCCCTTTGCATTTGATGTGAACTCACCTATACAGTAGGAAACCCCCTGTAAAGACCAGGTCATACTGTACCTTTCACATCCTGCGTCTGCAGAGGGTCACATACATCGTAAACTAGGGTCCACATACAATCTAGCGTTAATGTCTCACATTCCATTCCAGTAGATTTGTCACCAGGATGTTGCCCTGTATGTGCGTGTATTATTTGAGTGATGGGTCGTACAGGTGTGGGTACAGCACACTAAACCTTCTTTTCATAATCCCAAACGAACGATTATTTGTTGTCTTTTTTTGACCATACTGCGTGTGTGTGTATCTGTGTGTAGTGTCCATGAGGACCACTGCGAAAATTGGCGGACAATGAGCTGTGTGAATATTACTAATAACAGTACATACCTTTGCAGTGAACAGGAGGGCTGAGCACGGCTGTGTTGAGCACCTGTCAAAGACAAAAAAACGCCTCTAAAAAAACAGTACACGTCTTCATATTTGCTGTCGAAGAGCACAGTGGAGTTACAGAAGTAAACGTATACAGAAGAATAAAGCAGCTGACATCGCGTTCAGTCTGGTCATGAATGTTCAGTACCTGCAGTTCTCCTCCGGACGAAGACGAACGAGACAGAACCGAACTCTAAACACCGGCTTTAAATCCTCAGCAGCTGCTGTCGTCGTCGTCTCCTCCTTCTCTTCTTCTCGTTGTCATTGTCAGTCTAATGTGACTTCGTTAAAACAAACCCAGTGTCTGTCTGTCAGGAGCAGATACTCTACATTAATACATGTGCGCCGCTGCAGCTGCTGCCGTGTGAGTCTGTCCGTCAACACACTTCCTCAGTTTCTAGATAAATGTAGTTTATATTTGATGAGGCGACGAAATAAGTGACGCTGAGGTTGGACTGAAACACTTCCCCCTTTTTTTCTCTCTCTCTCTCTCTCTCTCTCTTGCGTTTAGACAAGTGCTCTCCAAAGTGTGGCTCGCGGCCCACTGGTGGACCTCGCAGGTAGGAGTGTCCATTTACCAAATTCAATTAAAAAGGTATACATTATTAAGGACACATAAAATTGAAATACAGGATTCACTGATAACAAAAAAATACAGTCAGTTTATTTACAATTAAATTGTCCACATATAGCCCATAAACTGTGTTTAATGGAGTGAGCTGCAGCTTGTGCATGTGTCAAGAATACCTAGCATTACTGGACCTAAAAGGCTCAACTGTCCCTCTAAAAACCTATCGACCAAAGAAGAAGAAAAATAAAGTCTGCTTTAAGAGATGCATTTAAAAAATGCCAAGGTCTGACTCCATATGTTTTTACTGTATTTTTACAGTAAAATACAGTGTATTTTTTACTGTAAAAAATAGTTTTTACAGTATTTTTTTTTACAGTTATGTAAAAAATAAACCAGATGCTGAATAACAGTGCAGCTCCTTGTGTTATTCACATTTTAAGGATGCACATTTTTATTAACAACATACATCTCAGTTATGGTAAAAAATTGTATCTATTAATTGTTAATCTATTAATCTATAATCTATTACATCAATGTTGTGGTTCTTGCAAATGTATAAATCTGGGCAAAGGCCTCAAGAGTTTTGCCAAATTGTTAGTGGACCTCGAATCTGTGCTTGCCGATGTGTGAGGTGTTTACCAATAACAATAATGAGAAAAAAACAGTGGACATCAGGTGGCTTAAAAGTGTTTTAATGTCTCTCCTTAATTTTAAGCAACACTACAAAGATGTTCAAATAATAGGACAGCAATCTTGCACACCTTTGTTGAAACAATACAAAATAGAAACCTTCGGAAATAAAATAAGATAAAATAAGCTATATTTATAGTATATGTAGTAGTAAATGAAAATAAAACTGCACACTATTGGCTCATGTCAACTTTTAAGCCAAAGAGTTGTGCAACTGTCCTTTCCCTGTCCAACATGTCTGTGAAACAAGTTAGTTATTGTGACCTGACAAAAGCATGTTCCCCTTTTCCAATCGTCAGTTCACACACAGTATAATGCAGGCACAAGGAAGCAACCAATATCTCATTACAGAAGAAATTCAGTCCTATTTTCATGACAAAAGCTTCTCTCTTCTGTTCACCACACTCTGGAAAAAGAGAGATTACCAGGTATATTTAAGTGATAAAGTCATGGCTGCATACAGGAACACAGCCATTTCAGTTAAGTGCTTCAATTTTCTCAGCATGCGACAGACTGTGCAAAGTAAGACTCATCCCATCAAAAACAGATCGACTCTCCAGTGTGACCTCCACAGAAATAAATAAGGGGGATTATTGCGCAAAGCAGAGTGTGTAGTTTCTGAAAAAGTTTACTTAAAATATTTTAAGGTTAAGTTATTTCAGTCTATTCTTCTTCCGGATTAAAGTGAAAGGCCTTTAGTTGATTTCAAAACTAATCGTTTCTAATCTCCCACAAGTTTTCAACATGTATCGGGAGGAAATGTCAACAGAGTTTTGCAGGAGACTTAACAGAGGGCGGATAGTTCACGAAGGACTATCTTATTAAGAATGTGTCATTTTAGGCACAAAGAATGTCAAAGTAATGTACACTCTCAATCTATTGCGATCCTGAACAAAGGCCCTCTTGTGCTCAAATCACTCTCAATCTTATTTGATCTCTCTCACAGCTAGTTTAACAACCATTTGTTTTAAACACAGACTAAAAAACACACTTAAGTGAACAGCTGTCAAGTACCAACACAAGTCCAGTGATTCCCGACTCAAGGGTCTGGTGGTTAAATTGAACTGGCCTGAAAAGTAGTCGAGTTCAACTTCTGGAAATAAAGCTTAAGGTGCTTAAGACTGGAGGCTTTAACATCACAGAAAACAACACAACCATATGTGACGGTGGTGGTGGAGCTAAGGTCAGTCAGTAGTTAGTGTGCAATACTAAAATGGAATGATTGCCATCAGTCATGTTTGAACCAATTCTCTGCACACTTCGAAACACACATTTGTAGTATTTGTGTTCTCACACTTCAGTCCTTCCCCCTTTATTCCTACATAATTCCTCTTAATTCAAGAGAAGACATGTAACATGTAAAGTCAGTTATATTCATATGTGTATAGCTGTGCATTAAGATTGTTGTCAAGGTCACACATTTTAGAGTTGTGACTCTGTACCAGCCTCTAAACTAGCAAACACCTCACCTCAAGCACTTGCTTCTTCCTCCTTTTTATCTTTTTTGCCCTCACCCTCACCCTCACCCTCCCCTGTGTCGCTGATGTCTCGTCTGCGTTTGCGGTTGCGAGCGCTGGCCTTGGACGCGGGCAGGGACTCCATGCCTAGAACTTTGTGGATCTGGCGGAACGCAAGCAGCCGTAGAGCATGCTGAAACCAAAGAGGACAGGAGTGGGAAATTGATGATTGTAGGGTTTTGCATTTCTTCACTGTCATGACTACTAAAATAATAACACATACTCCCAATTGATTATTATTTAAGGACTGACAGCACAAAGGCAAACAGGTGGATGGGGAGTTTGTGGCTATGTGTCAAGTTTTTTTTTGAATGTGCATGATTTACAGTATCTTACACCTCCACATTTTCTACTCCCTCCCCCTGCAGCCACTCAGGCTACCAGCTTCACATTTTAACTTCCTCCTCCCAATGACATAATTTTTTTAATTCTCACAGAGCAGCATTTTTAATGCAAAATACAAATCTTTCTTTACCTCAGGTTTAATACTGGCCCATTTGTTAAAAACAGCAATCACTTACGACAAACGCTAGTTTAACCTCCACATGACCATGGTATTCATAGTGCGTGTGGATACCTGTGCACTGGCAGTTATGTCCTCTCTTGCTTGAAGCATCATGCTTTCCAAAGAATCTGTTGGTTCCTTCTCACAAGGGTCCATCAACCCTGGTCCATCTGAGTGAGGGGAAGAAAACATTTCATTAAATTGAATTGTTTTTTGTCATCACGGATCACGACAGAGATATAACACTATAAGACAATTTAACTGCATTCTGGAAGAAATAAAAGCTCTGACTGAGCATGACATTCATCAAATGGAGTAATTATATGACCAAGTGTAGTCTTTGTAGTAGTGTAGATAGCTAGCATAATTATTGTGATGCATTCATGAAACGCTTTGTTTAACTACTTGTATCACCTGGAAGCAGGATGCCTGTGGAGATGCACTCCAGGACTCTACGCATGGCCTCCCCGGGGCTCAGCGGGCCTGTAGCACTGCTTATCACCTTCTCCACAAGCAGCTCCATCGCCTGGAGACGGACACAGAAGGATTCAAGATCCACCAATACAAAAAGTACACACCATCATATCTTGAGTCTTGTTTCAAAAACATGTGGGGGAAGACATTTGGTGAGACACTGACGCAGCATGAGCTTTATCATGTGCATGTGTTATCACATTTTTAATCTTTATCCACAAAGAGTATACAGCTTCAGAAATGAAGGAATATTGAAAAGTCAACAGAGCAAAGACAGATGCTTACCCAGCCAGGCATCTTCCCCCAGGTGGGCACACGCTGACACAAATCTCTCAGCACCCGAATGATGATCACACAGGACTGCAGCCCATTGGCACGAGCCTTCAGAAAATAAGGCAAGAAAACAATAGAGGTATTTGTTTAACAGAAATGTAAAAAATCCTTTTGAATTTATAACAAGAATTATGTAGAATTCAACACAACAATACAAAATGTTTGAGATCCTAAAGTTAAAAATCAGTCCCACAGGGAGTTTTTTGACAATGTAGTGCTTTGAATTATGTGTTACCACTCTCACAAAAACAGCATTTCTATATTTCAATAAATAAATAATAAGAAGAACGTTCATTTCCACGTTCATACCAAAATAGTTCTTCTTCTGAACAGTCATACACAGCACCCTATTGAATAGCAATAAGGAAGTTAAATCAATTTTCATGTTAAAATACTTCTGCAAAAATAATGCTGCATAAATATATCACAAATATGGGATAGGAATCCAGGTGTCAAAATAACAACTGTAAATATGAAGAAGAAGAGACAAGAAGCTCTTATAAAGAGGCAAACTCAAAACACCTGAAACGCTGGACTTTTTACAAGCACATTTTTTTACAAGAGCACATTTTTGAAGCTACTACATTCAGCACTCATTAAGCTCCACCCTGAAGGTTCATGAATCTTCAGAAAGTACTACCCGCAAGCAGGGAACATTTTGGAGGTAAAGCATTTACCTGGGTGGAAATGCAGCTTGAGTGAGGCATTTACCTGAAACCATTTGGCATGACGGAGAGCAGCCAGGTATTCCAGACATTTCTTCTTATTCAGAAGATCAGGCGCATCCCTCTCAGCCACACCTGCTAGAGATAACATGTAGTGGCTCATGACTTACAGTCAAACTAAAGCAAAGCCCAACCGATGACTGCATTTCATAGTTAGGTGTTGTTACTGTTGATGTACAGCCACTGATCAGGGATTAGTTACAAAAAACAAAAAAAAAAAGGAGAGAAGGATTAATTCTGACTGAAAATTCTTACTTTTTTTGCAATTAAGTGTAAACCACGGAGTACTTCTTCCTCTTAAACACCGCTTTTAACTTGTCATTTTCAGGTGTAACTGGTGATTGCCCACATTCCATTGATGTGTTTGACTGTCAGAGCTGCGGCCCCACACATAAAATGGAGTGGAGCCATCGTTATTTTCACTTGTTAGTTACATCCATTTTCTTATCAACATTTTCTCATTTATTCAAATTCATAATGTTAAATATTCTTTTCACAAGACCAAATGTCCAAATTAAGTATCTTTCACACCATAATATCAGTTTTATGAAGTGAAGCATGAACGTCGATCTTTCTGCAGAATACTTATCAACGGAGGTGTTGCATTCTCATTCTACTATATATAAAAATGATTTTAATTGGGAGTTTTGTAAAAACAAAAACAAAACGAACAAAAGAAAAGAAAAGAATAAAAGCAACCCCCCATATCTTAAAGGATAGGTTCACAAATCATTGAAAGTGATATGAGACAAAATCTACAGTCACTGTCTTGTCATAAAATGCAGTTAATGTTCATATTAGGTTCATACAAGACAATCAAGTGGATATCTAGTAATAAAGTATGGTCTTTTTAGCATAAAAATCCCCTCTTTGTGCTGCATTACAGTGAAGCAATATTAACACAAAAGACATTTGTGATAAAAAGACTAACATCAGAAAAAAACCACTTGGCTTGACTGATGAAACCTAAACCTAAAATGCATTTTTGCAATGAACAGGGACTGTGGACTTTGTCACGCCAGTATAAGATCTCTAGGAGAGTAATATGAACAGGAGGAAGGATCACAGTGAGCATGTCACAAAATTTCGCATTACGAAAGAATTGCAAAATGTCTTACCTATCCTTTAAAACAAAATTACATTTATAAGACTGTGTAAAGCAACAGAAATACTTCGCCTGACTGTCACCCCACCTGAAAATGTTTTTCAAATTTAAAACACTGTGGGCGTGTGTCGCAGTTTAACGGACACACACTGGTTGAACTACAGTCCCACTCCCGCTTGCTCTGTCTCTATCAGGGGTACCTGCAGCCTCACAGTGGAAGACACTTCAGCCGGTTAACAAACCAAAGGCAGTAGTACAGAAGCAGGTGCAGTTACTTGAGCATCTTTATATAATTTATAAGGAGGATTTATGCTAGCTCTGCATTTGCTTTACACAGTCTTTAAAAAGCAAATAAATTAGCTGAAAGTCAAAAGTAGTCAAAGTTATGATTGTTTCTGTGTTGGTATTAGTTCATGTCTTAAATTAAGGACAGGTTTGAAGGCACACAACAGAAGAGTGGTCATCTACAAATAACAAATGAAAGGTGTGTCCAAAACATTCAGTTAGGTTACTGTGATGAGGTAATATTTCACAAGAGCAGCCTTGGGTCTTTCCACACTTCCACGTTCACTAAAACTGTAGCAACAACAGGACAGTCAATCTCATACAGGGGAATTGTATAACAGAAACAAAGATACTGATTTGAAGTCTACACTGCCATACCACTTAGAATCAAAGACCCATACTGACTTAGACTCTTAGAGCAGGGACTTTTTGTTTATATAGCAGAAGCTGAGCCCCAGCTTACGATCGACACTCTGGAAAGCTTAATAAACACAGGCAACCTGGTTAGCTTTTCTATTCTTAGTGGTATGTGTATGAGTGTGGTCTTCAGATTAGCCTTGCCTAGGTCTGCTGATACAGATTTGGGGGCACTGATCAACAAACCCAAACAAAATGTGAAAATATAAAAAAACATTTGTATCATGTTTTCCAAATGGGGATAAAACATTAAAATGCTGACAGTGGTCAGAGCAGGTGCAGGAGTGTTTGCGACACAATGATCTTGAAATGGCAGGGAAATAAGGACAATGTATACACTACAGTCATCTTATTTTTTCAATGCTGATCATTGTGAGGCTATAAAAAGACACTCCAACACCTCATCACTGATAATGCCACACTGTGATGCAGGGATGAAAGACAAGGGAATGGGAAGTCGCTGGACCTCAAAATCCCCTTGTGTGTTTCATCGCCATAATGCAACGGGAAGCAGGACTTTTCTTCTTACATTTGGAACCATTCACCATTTGGAGCATTTCCATCCCTGGACATTATCTGAACACTGACCAACTCTTCAGTCATCTATTATAGATTTCCAAAGGTTTTAAGTGAGCGTGTGTTCATAAAATAAACACACACCCTTCACCCTTGTGGCACAGAAAGGTCGGAGAGCCCGGCTTTTGATTCCCATGATGTGGAAAAGAAAGGAATTGGGTACTATAGCTACATAAAAATGGGGGAAATAAAAGTAGTGGGATAAATGAAGGTGTGCTTTTGACTATTTTAGGAGTTAAAAAAAACAAAACAAAACTGAAAATGTGGGCTTAGTTTTAAGTCCCACCTCTCATTCTTTGTTATTTATATTATTTCAGCCAAAAATTTTGCGTAACAGGTAGAAATGTGGAGTAAGGGTTTTAAAATATACAATATATATATATATTTGTATGTAGAGTGTACTACACATATTGCTCACATTTGGTTGTCTGGTACTGAAAGCTTTGGCTTCTCTAACCTTTCTCAGCCGATTTTCCTCCTGCCTGCTTGTCCTTCTCAGACGCAGGGTCCTCCCTCATCAGCGGCGAGGTGAGAGAAATGGTCACCTGCATTTTGGGCTCCTTGCTTGAAAATATCACGATGTTCGCCTCCTCGGGGTGAGCCTGCACCTCATACTGATCTTCAGAAAATGTCTGCCGGTTAAAAGGACACTTGGGATTACTCACTACAGAGGAGGAGGGGTGTAGGGGCAAAGAATAGCCATGTTTGGCAAGGTTACAGGGCAGGGCTGCTATGATTTTTATCAAGGGTTTTTTTCTCCCGAGTCTATTGGGAAGAAGGTTACATTACATAGAACAGGGCCCGGGATAAGAGTGATAGCGTTTCTCAACAATGTCATTGCAATGGTTAAGTTTGGGAGAGAAAGGGGTCACTTAAGGGAAAAAAAAACATCCCCAACTCACTCTGTAGGATTCAGGTGTCATAACCAGGCAGTAAATCTAAAGATCAGTGAAATGCACCTTCAGTGAATCACGCATTCTGGCTAAAGCAGGTGGGAGGAAGACTGAAGAATTAAAACACTTCACTTCAAAACCTTGTATTCGGTACCAAACCTTGAAAGTCACATGTTCTATCTTTGGCCTGTGTGCAGTTTTTTTTTGAACATATAAAAATGTCTCCCAAAAGTAAAATACACACAGTTTGTCTTTGGCATGTTATTAGTGGGATGATTGCTTAAAGTTGACTGAAAGGGGTTTTACATAGTAGCGTTACTGAGTTGAAGTGATATCAGCACCAGCAAATGTGCAGATTAGATCCACAAAGGACTGAAATACTGAGAGCCAACTCTGAAGATTTCATTCTCAATATTATTCATTGATACATGTGTGGAGGAAATAACTCTCATTTCAGGCTGTCAGAGACAGTTGTACATGTTCACTGACAGTAAATTAACTACTTACGCATACAAAATGTGATTAACCCAAATAACATATTTTTAAGTCTTGGATTTTTTTCAGATTTTTGTCAATTAATTTTTTTTTTGATTTCTTATATAACAGCTTTAAGGGTAAAAAGTCAGGTTCTCGTTTTATTTGTTGTGCAACAATTAGATCATTCAGTCCCTCAGTGTACCGCTCTTATGACTCAAGTCATAAGGCCCATAATGATAGTTTGTTCCTCTTTTTCAAATATTTTGCACCATACATTTAACTTTTGTAAGGATTGAACCCACAAAAAAATTACCTTACATTAAAAATGTAAGGTAAACAATTGTTACTGTTGTTGCAAGGTTTTCTTACCGCCATTTCCTCGGGCAGATGCTTTGCAATGCTCTTCAACAAAGAGATGGTGGGTTTCTTAGCCGTAAGAAGGATGATCTCCACATTTCTGTCGCCACGAAGCAGCAGGCCTTTGGCCAGGATTCCCACCCTCATAACACCTTTCAGAAGACGAGCTGAATTCTCAGCACTATTAGAGATGGAAAGAATCCAACATTAAAACTTGCTTGGCTGGTTTTACACACTTTTTCAGATTTAAAATCATCATGAGGTAAAATTTCAGTAGGCCCTCTGTGGAGCCTTGTTTTGTTTGTAAAAACTGATCCATTATCAATTTAATGAACCGGCTGAAGAAGTGGCATTTGTCATGAACATTTTATTTATGCATGACTCTTTTTTTTTTTCTTTCCCCCTGACCAAACATCTTGTAGTCCTGCATTCATATTTCATACTCTTGCATCATAGCATGGTCTTTTGTTATGTTATGAGAACAAAAGTGCTTTCAGTCTTTACTATTTTAATCCTTGTTTTAACCTTTTGAAAATTTAATATTACAGCTATTTTAGCTTAAGGTCTCGTAAAGAATAACATCACAGAGGCTATCTTTCAGTTGAAGCCGAGTAGATGTTTGGTGATGCAGTGGGACAAAGTGATTGTACAGCAGATTGACGACAGAGTGTATGTCTCATGTGAAGCAGAACAAATGATCTGAAGCTACTGGAAGATCTCCTTAGTTACTGCTGCTAGATGTTTTGAGCACAGATTAAAGATCCTATTTTTTTTAATTCATGAACAACTAATGCACAAACCAAAATAATTCCAAAGAAGCTTTTCTCTGCTAAAATCTTTACCCTTTCTCGTCTCCTTCGTCAGTAGCAGCACTGGCAACAGCGGGCGTCTCCTTCTCCAACAAGGAATCTGACACCAGTTTTAGGGCTCTCTCAGTGTGGGAGACGATCCTCTGAACAGCCTGCAGCTCGTCCTCCACTGGGTAAATTGTGGAGTGCTTTGCCATGATGTGACGGTCGTCAAGCGAGTCTGGCCTGCGCACGCATGGCTTTACAGACGGAATCAAGCAAAAACACTTGGTCTCAGAAAAGGTTAGATTTAATATTTTTAGTCCCAAAAACAAATAAAAAGTGTGGTGCTTACCAGTAGAGGGGGCACTGGCATACCAGGGCGGCTCATTAATGGTGGCGGAGCCAACCTGCGTCTCTGCTCCCCCCAGTACATCTGCTCCTCCTCCATTCTCCTCCAGTACACATCCTCCTCATATCGTCTGCAGGAGACAAATTCATTTATTTGTTACGAGAATATGTTGATTATTAAAGTACAAAAAACAGACGTTAAACAAAACAAATACTAAAATCTAAATTTAGTATAATTATCCAGAAAGTACAAAAAAAAACTTAACTGTGTAAATATGTCATGTTTAACAGTCATATTATACACCTTATGGACATCCACTCTTCTATTATTACTCGTTAATGCGTCATCATCCTTGTTATATGGAAACTTGCAAACGTACCAATAGAGTGGGAACTGGTTTCTGACAAAGAACTCTGGCTATAAGTCTGACCTCATTTCCATGTGCCAGCGTTGCTCATCGTCTCTCTGTCTCTTCAGCACTGCCTTCTGCTTCTGCTTCTTCAGCTTGCTCTCCTGCAGCTTCCTTGCTCGGTTACTGGGCTTAATCTCCACAGGAAGTTCTGGATTCACTTTCTTCTACAGAGATAGAGCAGAGAACAGGTCAAATTAAGTGCAATGTGACATAACAATATTACAAGTCAGTCAGACTTGTACTTTATCATTTGTCTTTTCTCTCTCCTTTTATTCACCTCTTTATTTAAGATTTGGTTCTCAGTCCACCTTTTTCTAGTTTGTCCCAGCAGTTTCAGTTTCTTTAAAGTTTCAAAATCTTGTGTTTTCACTGCCACTTCAAGGCAGACCAGTGCGCAGCACTCTCACTATCACTCCATCATGAACACATGCTGGCCATCAGTAACACCAGTAGGAAATCCATTGTTTTCACTGTCCACAACAGGCAGGCAGAACAGTCTACAATACGTGCCATATGGATGTATTTTGAGTGTTCTAGGTGTTTGTTCACTGGGTAGTCACAACAACCACCATATGCTTTAATCTTATTCTGTGCGAATCACTACATATAATGTGGGCTTGAAATCACTCATCTCAAACCCTCCTCATACTTAAACCTTTTACCTTGTATTGCAGTCTGTGCCTTCTTCCCTTCAGGTGCATGTCTTTAGCATTTGGGTCATTAAAGCTGCATTCACACAGTTTACAGTGAAATCGAATCACTTTGCCGTCATCATTATGGACCTGAAAAATAAAAGACCGGGTGAATACGAATTATCAACCTATAATCTTATACATGTGACTCCTTATATTTCTTATATATAGTTCTATTTTTAAGACACAGGACCAATGACTGTAAAGCAGTTTATAGCCTAATAGACTGATATTAAAGAATCTCAATTTATGTTGTGGTATTTTTCTTGCTCACCTCTTCTACATAGTCGTGTCCTACTGGCTGGATGTCACCCTGGCCACTCACTCCATCCTCATCATCACTCAGAGGCTCCATCTTCTGAACCGACTGTACCGTGGGCTCCACCTTTGCAGCCACCACTGGTGCTGCTGCTGCTGCTGCTGTCACCACTGGAGTGTTGACAGGCTTAGTGGCTGTGACATGCAAGACAATAACAATTAGAGAGTTCATTTCCAGAATTAAATAAGCCTGTGCTTTTGGAAGTTCTAGTAAACGGGAAAAAAAAAGGTTCAACTGCCTGAAAATAGCCTCTTACGTATTTAACTATAATGTTCATGCTTAAGATGAAGAGTGACTGCTTAACCCTGCTCAAATATTAATGCTACTAAACTTTACAATTAAGTCTCTTATATTATAATTCGCCTTTCTGCATGGAGTTTGCATGTTCTCCCCATGTGTGCTCTGGCTTCCTCCCACAGTCCAAAAATATGCAATATGGGGATACGGTACATTGCTCACTCTAAATTGACCTTAAGTGTGAATGTGAGTGTGAATGGTCGTTTGCCTCTATGCATGTGGCCCTGCGATGGACTGGCGAACTGTCTGGGGTGTATCCCGCCTATTACACTGGGGAAAATGTGCATGGAGCTGCTATATTAATGTGGTCAACTTTATCAGTCAACTACCGGTAGATGAGCAGTGGGTTTTTTAAATATGAATGAAACAAAAGTCCTAATAATCTACATAACAAACCACCAACTTACAAACAATAGTTAATTTGGAAGGAGCTGGTTTCTTGACTGGGGGTGCTGTTGCTTTAGCCGAGGCATTTACAGCCACCTGTTTTGGCGTTGCAGTGGGAGTAGAAGTGGTGGACACTGTGGCAGAAGCCGGGCTCAAGACTGAAGGTTTCCCAACTGTTGAGGTTGTGATGACTGGAGCAGAATTCACCAACACAGGCTCAGTTGAAGGTATAGGTTTGCCCAGCTTGGTGTGAAGTTTCACCACCTTTCCAAGGTTGACAAAGGGAGACAGAGAGATACAACCATTTAAGACTGCTGATATTTAATCCCACCCTTAATCCCTCTGGGGGGTTTTGTTCCAAGACCTGGCAGCTCAGATGGAATATCACATGAGTACACCACAGTCACACACCCAGTCACAGTTTGTTTTTTTTCGTTTTTTTTTAAAGCATGACTATAGCTGCCTCTGTCATTATCAAATATACTGATACATGAATTGGTAAAATAATATTTTACTGAAGTGTACTGAAAACATCTCAGTAAAAAGTACTGATCAAAGAACATTCAAGGTATGTAATTTTACTACAGTTGCCATGGAATACAGATCAAAGAAAGGACAGAAGGAGAGACCAACATTCCCTGAATAAATAAGAGAGATATGCTGAATAATTACACTAAAGCATCAACGCTTTACCTTCTGGTGTTTGGCCCCACGAATATGGGCAGCATAGGCATCCACTCCAGTGCAGGAGACATCACATAGCTCACAGCGTAGCTGCGTCTGCACCCCTCTGGGTCCGTTGCTGGTCCCCGTCTGTCCCCCAGACTTCAGCGCTGCCTCCTTTTTCTTATGCTTCTGACCCTCAAGATGCTCCCGGTATGTCTGGTGCAGTAAATCAAAATAGTTAGCAAGATGGCGCATCCAAAATTACAGAACTGCCTTTAATGTGATGACGAATTAAACTTGGTTTTATCATGCCAGACAATACCCCGATTAATACCAACATTTCAGATAGACATTTAATCATGCATTAATTAGCACTGAATTGGCACCTGTGACATCTGAACAATGAACAATGTTTTTTTTCCATCAGTCTTGATGGGAACACAAATACCCGGATGAGCACTTCAGTTTCTTCTTAATCTTATTTATTTTTTGACATCAATGCAAATTCATGTGACATTTCATAAGCATTGCTATGTCACACACTCATCTTCTGGCTGTCTGCATGTAAATAGCCACTTATGTTTGTGCTTTTCACAATTTGGGACAGCACTCAATATATTTCGTATCAATCATTTGAATCAATTCAAAGAACAATTGAGCTCCATGGTGGTGGAGTTTTCTTTTTCACATTTGTGACATCACAATTCACACACAGGTGACATGGGTTTCATTCAGGTTCACAAATCCTGGGTGAAAAATTACCATAGGTGTGAGTGTGAGAGTGAATGGTTGTTTGTCTCTATGTGGCCCTGCGATGGACTGGCAAACTATCCAGGGTGTACCCCGCATATCGCCCTATGTCAGCTGAGATTGGCACAGCGGTAAAGTGGTAGAAAATGGGTGGATGGATGGATGGATGGCGATCCTGGGTGAACCCGCTCATTTTAGTATGAAGAGGCTTTAGTGTGCTTTATGTTTTGTGCTCTTAGATCCACAAAATCATTGCCTGTTCATATTCAAAACATCTTAAATAAATCATGCTCCTTTAAAATATTGTACCTGAGGACCTGCACAGCTGATCTTGCAAATGTCGCAGTAGTGAAGCTGTGGTTGTTTTGGAGGCCCTTTGGGCTTCTGCAGCTTGTTTTGGTGAAATGTTGGCTTTTTGTAGGCGTTTGCTGCTGGAGCTGTCACCATGTTGCTCCCTGAGTTGCTCCAGGATGAGCTGGTTAGTTGCTTGAGTGGTGGTTGGATGGGAGGTTTGGGCTGTTGGAGTTGTTGTGACTGTTTGGGCTGCTGAGGTGGAGGCTGTGGCTGGGTGAGAGTCTGCCGAGCTGGCTGGTAATAGGAAGGGGTGGATGTGGAGGTGTAGCCCGTTGAGTCATAACTGGAGTAGCTAATGCCTGAAGTTAAGAGAAAAGAGGACACTTATTATAGATCAACAAACAATATGTTGATCTCATAATAATTTTGCAATTTTGAATTCTACTGTTCAAATAAAAGCCTGGTTGTTCAGGATAAATGCTTCCTTGCTCGCCCCTTTACTACTACTGTATATAAACAAATGCTCCCCCTTCGGTCAGGTCTGACAATATTGCTTGACAGAGGCCATTTTCAGATGAAGCATCACAATGCATGCATGAAAAAGTAATATAACTTTAAATTACAGAAGAAAGATGTCAACATAAGCAGGTCTTCAGTAATAGACATTTTTACCATGGGTACCCAAACATTTTCAAATCAAGCCTCTTGGGCACAAAAATGCATGGCCAATCCATTTTCAGTGTTACCCGAGTAAGAAGTGGCTGCAACAGTGGAGCTGAAGGAGGAGCCAAGGGTGTAGGACGAAATGGGAGTTGGAGGCTGTTGAACACTGGTGGAGACTGGGTAGATGTTGTAGCTGGTGGACACAGAGCTGGAGGGGGCCAAAGGTTTCAGGGCCGTTACCTGCCTCTGGGGAGGCGGAGGCTGGCTATACACAGTGGAGGGCGCTGGACTGTAAGCACTCTTCACTCCTACTGAAGGATAGAAAGATGGGGGCAAGGAGGAGGAGGGGAGCAGATGTAGAGAGGGAGCTCATCAGAGCGAGGAAAGTGAAAGAAATCTGAAACATCCACTGCATCCTCTGGGGCTGCCTATCAAGAGGTTTTGGCAAGACAGATGGGATGCTTGTTTCTCTACCAAAGCAGCAGCAAACACATTTCAGATATATCATATTACCTTTCAAAGTATAAAGTAGACTGAAAATGATGGCCAACAAATCGCCCTAAAAAAACATGAGGCATGTGTGTGCACTATACTATTAATTAAATCTGAAGCAACTACTATAACACTGACATTATTGTTGTTTTGTTGTTTTTTTGTTGTGGGTCATTGCAGTAAATATATTCTTAGTCAAATCTAAGAAACCTGTCTGGTGTTTTTTTAAAAAGTGTCCCCAAGTGTGGGCTTGACATCTACTGGTGGCTGTAAACATTCCCTGTCACCCACTAATAGTAGGCAACCTATACTTGACCCAGTATGGGAAGAACCTTTCATCTTGTCTTATGTATTAAAATGGACAAATGTCTGTTTTTATAAAACCTACCAAAAAAATGATTGAAGAGGTTTTCTGAGAACATTTTACATTTAAAGAGAAACTTGACAGTGCTCCCTGGTGGACAAATTGTGTAATGGTGTCAAAACATTTGGTATTCCTGAATATTGAATATTGATTGAGCAAAACTTAATACCAACAGTACAATGAAAATAAACCTACTCACCAGTCTGGTAGTAATTCTCTGTGGGTGCCCTCTGAGCTGAGGCTACACTGGTCTGGTAGTACTGTTTATTGTCATAGGTGGTCACAGCTGCAGGACGTCCGTAGGCATAGCTGTTGTCCTGCTGTTGTTCACAAGAGAGCATTCAATCCAGTGGGAAAGCAGCAAAGCAGACATTGACATCAATATTTAACGTACAGATATCTTAGCTCTGCATTTAAGCTTTGTTTTAGCTTTATATTCTGTTGCGAGTTTTATATCCAAAATTGTTTTGTCTCTGTAACTATTTTATACAATACAATACACAATATACCACATTATTATGAAAGTGAAAAACCATGAAAGTAAAAGAAAGAAACTGACCGTGTCTGAGTACACCTGGTACGTCTGTGGGGTGGCGGCGGGCTGCGGGGGGGCCGGGGGGTCTGGCTGTCTATAAGTGTAGTCTGGTGGGGCCTGGTGGCTCTGATAAGCAGGGTAAGGGGCAGAGACCACAGGCCGTGCTGCCTGGACTGGAGCAGGAGAGTAGGACGCAGTCACAGCATGAACCACAGCTGGAGCCTGCTGGACACTGTAACTGGCTGTGGAGGGATGAGAGTAGGCTGGGGGAGGCTGGGTACTGAGGGTGAGAGGAGAGAGAGAAACCAAGAGAAGCAAAACAATTGACTTTAAATAATATTGACCTTTTCGGGGGAGACTATCAACTACTGCATGGAAATCTTGCCACATCAGTTAAACAGGATAAAGGCTGCAATCTTCAAAGATCAAGTTACCAACATTAATACCAAGTGATAAAACAAACTGTTACTGAAACCATAAGGCTAATTAACAACATGGCTGTTTTTAGAGTTGACCTCACTCGGGCAGTAGCATGTGCGAGGTTTAACGCACTTGAGCATCTTGAAATCACACTCACAAGCAACAGAGAAAAGCTGCAGGCAGAGAACATTACCACAGCAGTGTTGTCATTGGCAAGTCTGGAAACGGCAGTCACTGACAAAGACATGTGTCAGGATGATCAAGAACACGACAGAGCTAAAATTAAAATGATGCCTGAAGGTCATAAAAGACCACATGCTGTAAGAGCGATACACTGATTCATGACCTAAAAAAAAAAAAGGCTGGATCCAAAGCAAATACAAAACAGTTACACAGGGGTAGTAGACTAGTATGTATGCAGCCTGTAGAGATCAGTAGTTCCTCTACAGTATCCTGAACTTTTTATGTAGGGAGACAATTTTTAAAGATAACATCTATCTCAACACAATGTGTTGCCATGTCTGCCATACAATGTTTCAAAATTATTTTTACTGCCATTTTTGGGACA
Organism: Solea senegalensis; assembly: GCF_019176455.1. Classification (NCBI taxonomy): domain Eukaryota; kingdom Metazoa; phylum Chordata; class Actinopteri; order Pleuronectiformes; family Soleidae; genus Solea; species Solea senegalensis. The sequence continues at coordinate 8,410,722 of NC_058034.1, read as the reverse complement.
CCTGATCCAATAAACTGAAACAGAGAAAGAATTTGGCTATAGGCAATAGACAATAGGTGTGGAGGAGGAGGACACACTGTAAAGACTGAGGTGCTTTGATGCCAGTCTTCAAAACAGGAAACCTTCACGGACCACTGGATGAAAATGACATATCACTTATATCTAGGATGGTACGCAAGGCAAAAGGAGAAGGAGAGGCAGTGGTGCAATATTACGAATGCCAACTGCCGTGAATCACCAAACAAGATGAAAATAGGTTGTCATAGAAGCAAAAGGACAGAAAGAGACAGCAGTAACGGATGCTTAAACGCAGAGGACAGTAACACAACATTACGAATGTCAGCAGCAACATCTAAGCAACTAATACGATGTTTTCCCTGACACACAGACTTGCTAGACACTGACACATCCAGCTAATTGCAATGCCCTTCACAGACTGTTTAATAAACCTATTACCATAACACATTGTAGTGACTGTTGTTTGAGAGACTCGGGACGTTCAGCAGTGCTGCACCGGGTTTAGCCTCTCTAATCCGACACTGGGCACACCTGACGCCGGTTGCCTTTCCTGCAACTGGATGATTATTGCAAAACGCTGAGTGGCAACGACATCGGTAGCATCTTTCAGAAAGGACGAGGACCGGGTTGGACTGATTGGTCGGTCAGTGTGACGGCCTGTCTGCCTGCGGACTCTGGGAGCTAACGCGGAGCTAACAAAGCTAGCTGTTTTCTAAACACGTCATGGACTCCCACCACTGACACCGAGTGTCCGCCGATAAACAGCACCCAAACTGATTACCCAAGGCCCCACAGGCTTCCTGACAACGAGCCGCTTCGCTTTAATTACCTGTACTGCGGACCGGCACCATGTGTGAAGCCGAAATAATTGCTTGCAGCCATCTTGGCAACTCCGGTACAGTAGAGCGGCGGAGGACAGCAGTAATATAGCTGTGTCTGACCGTCAAGATAGTTCACCCCCAAAACACGACGTGGTAGCCTACACCGGAACTGCGTCGAAAACAAACTTCTCCTGTCGCGCTACCATGCGCGACTAATTTTTTTACATCAGGAAAATACCAAAGAAATATATATAATATTTACAGATATTAATAAATTGGATACTTTGTTAATTGGTTGAATTTGCAGGCTCCACTTACCTGTGACCAGGTTGTAATATAGTGTAACAGATATGACACACAGTGAAAATCATACATTGTACAAAATAAACAAAATTAGTTCCCGATGCTCTTGATTTATGGTAAAATAATCTGACTCATTTTGTAATCACTCAGTAACAACTTGGTATTAACAATTTAAAAGGTGTCATAAGGGAGTCTGAATTTCAACATTACAATATGGGAATTACTAATTGTTATTCTCAAACATTTTAATGTGAACCTATTACAGTCATTTTCATTACCAAGCTATTACCTGCATATTACACTTGAAATTACATGGTATTACTGTGACAGTAGCTCCTTATTACCGTGCTGGGAATTGCATAAGAGGGTAATGCCATACTACCTCCATATTGAAACATTTATTACCATACTACTGGTGCTACTTTGTTCAAGTTGAACCTAACCAAAAAACTAATGGATGACTACCCTATATATAAAAAAATATATTCACAATCTTCTTTGTTGAAGTTCTCTAAATCATTCCCTCAATTTGTTCCTTGTTTGATGAAATGAACTGCATAATAAAACCATAAGATGTAACAGACGAAAGGTCTTTACCTGTGTGGTGCTTGTGTTTACATTTTATGGCGTGATTAATTTTTCGATAGACAATCAAATCAGTTGAAAAAGAATTAACTATCTTATGTTTATCTATTTAATATTTAATATTTTTGATTGTATCGTCATTATGTTCCATTTCATTATTTTTTATATTTATAATATGTATTGCACTTACACCAAATAAAGATATGCTTTTATATCAAATTTGAATCAGTGATGGTAATCATTACCATATAAGTTATTTCAATAGCAATTTCACAGAAGTTTAACATATATATCAATATTTTCTAGTACAGATTAACTGAATGTTTTACGTTATGTTTGTGAAAGGTTTTTCTCATTATTTGTTGTGTTCTGCCATGAAATAATTTTAAAACCATGACCTTTTTTTGTTTGTTTGTTTGTTTGTGTTTACTAAAATATGTCTTTAAATATCCACTATTCAATAAATATTAATAAAAAAATAAATAAACAGAAGTGTAAGCGAAGACGGAAGTAACGTGCAGTGAACCGCCTTGTGCTCCAGTCTCCTGCGGTCTCTGCTGAATGTCAATCACGTTTGTATACAACATAAATCAAAACGGCTAATGCGGTCACGTCAGCTGTAGTTCATGGTTACGTGGTCAAACTACTGAATTCTTTGTGCGCACGTGATTAAACGTTTACAGATATTAAAATCATCAGCACAAGATGTGAGAGCTGTTATAGGAGTTTAGAATTCAGTCTGAAATAAAGCACATAAAGGGCAGTATGTGTGGATGGCAGTTTTCTATTACTTTCGTATAAGGAACAAAACTCATGATACAAAATCGTGGAGAAGGATGTGACTGAATTCATTCACAGTGGTAATAGTGTGGCCAACAGGTCACATGCAGCCCTCCAGTCGATTTCCTGTGGCCCACCACTTATTAGCTATTTAAATAATGAATTATTTCTGTATGTTTTTTAATACAAAGATTAATTTTACATCATTGATACATTTTTATTTTGAGTTATACAGTATATCTAGACTTTTGTTTTGAAATTCTGTGAAATATCATCAAAAATATTGTTATTGCAATATCAGAATATGGTGATATAATTGTTATATCACCCACCCTTACTGGAGAACACTTCCTTTTACCCAAAATGCTGGACTTTTTTCACTTGACGGGCCCCCTCCTGATCACACTCAAGTACAGCCCACTCAGTCCTTTTAATTTATTAACGGTATTTTTAACACATCTTTTTTTGGCAATGCTTGTATAAGTATACAATGGCTTTAAAATAAACAGCCTTTCATCATGTAAGGCGAACGCCTTGCTTCACAGAGGCTGCCATCTTGTGCTGTCATATTACTACAGTGGCCCTTATGGACAAACTGGCCAAAGGCAGCACTTTGTATTTTGTAGTACGGGAGCAATACTCAAAATAATAAGAAGGACATCCTTTCTGGTATGTAAAGGCCACTTAAGCTACCTGATGGTGTGGGCAAGTTAATGCTTGTATTTAATGATTTATGTTTATTTCATACTCCCATCACAAAAACGTGTAGTCTTTTATGACATATAATGGTATTAAACAATGGTAAACATGCAGCAGGCTACTAATTCTTGATGATGCCCATGGCAGAAACATGCAGAGTAAATCATCATGATATGGAGCAAAACTGTGAGCGAGCACAATTAATGTCTGTGCTGAGAGTTGGGGTATGGAGGGTATAAAATAAACTGGGGTGAGGAGACAGTAAGGGAGGGGAGGGGCCGTGAGATGCTGTTGCCAGGGAACTGCAGCCGTGTAGAGGACCAGTAACAGCTAATGGAGTGAAAGGACAGAGACTGGTGTTTGAATTTTCCCCCAAGTTGCTGTAGGGATTTCCTTTTAAGCCGCCTTCATGAAGGGTTCTGGATGCAGACAAGAATCAAAGATGGTATTTAACTAAATGTTGAGGTGGGGAAGTAGGACACTCCAATCACGAGCAAAGCGAAGAAGAGATCGTGATGCACGAGCACATGCAGTCACATTTAAGGATTTTTGTGTTTTGGATGTAGGAGCAGAGACGCAGGCTGTCTTCTCACGCTTCACAGCCAGTCTTTCTTCAACAAAGGTGGACAGAGGCAGAGGGCAGGAGGAGGGGGGGTCCAGCACAGAGGTGCCCCCTGTCTTCAGACACCTGCAGCTGGCTACTGCTGACATTGAGGACAGTGTTCGACTGTGGCTGTGCATGAGTGTGTGTGCATGTGAATGAGTCAAAAGGACAGAGAAAGAGTGAGGAGAGGTTTCAGTGCTATGCCCATGCCTCTGTGTTAGTGTCAGGAATCAGAACAGTCTTCATACCAACCGTTGCATCTGTGAGCGAGGAGGAGGGAGGACACACTGTCACAGAGCAGCGAGACGTTTGTAGGGGAAGACTCACACTGCTCATGTGAGTATAATCTCTGCCTTTACGTTAGTTCTTGCATTCCTTATCTGCTTGCATGGCACTCAATGCTGAAATGCTTTTGTTTTTCTATTGACTGTTCCATTTGGGGGAAAGGTGTGTGACTACTTCCTTTGATTGTGGTAACGTGCTGCACATTTGAAATGTGAACATAATATAAGACGGAAGATGAGTGGTTTGTGGAAAGAACCATGGCATCAACTGGCTCTTTAAATGATGGAGGTTATACACACTCATTTACATACACTACTATTTCCGAGTGTTTCTGTGGAAATGCTGTTAGACAATTCTACCCTCCAGGTCACATACACATCCTCCACTACCACCATCACCACCACACGTCTTCCAGTAATTAATTATTACACGCATGATTTTTCTCGCTGCCATCTTCTATATGCATCGCTGATAAGCTTGTCATAATCGTTCTCTGGTTGTCACATTACAGCATTTTGTGGCTATGAAGCCCATGTGTTTTGTTTCTAAGTATAACCTCCATCATAAAGTAGGAATCCCCCGTCTCTTAGCAGAACCTGAGGATTTCACACATCATTAGATGATAAGAGGACAAGAGTGAAACTCAGAAACACTATTGTTTATGCAAATCTGTGTGTAGCTCCTGTTGTGTACAAAAACAAAACAGAAACACTCATTATTATGTGAGTTCTCGAGCATAAATGAATGGGTATTAGGTCTGGGCTGAGCTATTTGAACTATTTGTTCCATAAAACCACTGTGTGAGTAGAGATCAAAAAGGCAGCAGCCACATCAGTGGGAGGATTAAGGAGCAGTGAGGGAGGAGGTTTTGAAAGTTGTCCGTGACACTTGTCTCCTGAATTCCACTAAGAATAAAATTTGTGTGTAATATTCGACTTTTAGGAGAGAACTCAGTCACATGCGTCTCACATGAGCTCCTGTGGGCAGGGGGATAAAAACCATGTGACCAGCAGTATCTGCCCTGAAAGTGTATTAAAAAACTTAAACAAATTCAAACATGTCTGTCTGTGGTGCAGGCACTGAGCTCACTGTCTAGTGTTGTTTTATCTGACATTTTCTAAATGGTCTTTATTCATGTTTTCACCTGCAGGCCCCTGGTCTCCTCTCTGAGGGATGGGCACCACAGAGGCGACTCTACGAATGGAGAACATGGAAGTGAAAGATGAGTGGCAGGATGAAGACTTCCCCAGGTGGGTTCCTTTGCATTTCTATTGGTCATCATCAATCCAGCCAGATATCCATTTTAAATGTGGGCAGGAGGTTAAACGTTGAAACTTAAACTGAGAAAAGAAGCTGTTCTTAAATAATCTCTTTGAGCTGTCTTGTGCTTCTTCTTCTTCTTTGTCTTTGGTGTTTTACGGCAGTTGGCATTACTGCCTCTTTCTCTTATCTCCTTAGTTTGTGTGGCTTTTAATGAGGGTAGGCAACTAATCATTTATTATTAAATGTGTAATTAATTCATTACTGATTAATGTTTTGTTTTACATATACTGTTTTTGTCAAGGTGTATTCTTGAAATATATTAATTTAAGAAGGTGCCACACAGTGGTGTAGTGGCTAGCACTATTGCCTCATAATAAGACAAATCCCAGTTTGGCCAACGGCTTTTCTGTATGGAGTTTGCATGTACTCTCTGTGTGTGTGTGTGTGTGTGTGTGTGTGTGTGTGTGTGTGTGTGTGTGTGTGTGTGTGTGTGTGTGTGTGTGTGGTCCAAAAACATGCAGAGGTTAATTGGGCACACTTTGTGCCCTCTGTGTGTTAAATCAATAAATCAATCAATGATTCATTCAGACTTTATTCATATACTGTTCATACAGTGTAATGCATCTCATATTGCTTGTGGCAGATCTCAACAATAAGTGATGAGAAAACACCAGAGACTAAGAATACTGTTATACCTGACCAAGAGACAGCAGGAATAGTAGAAGAGAAAATAAAAGTAAAACTGTAATTTAAAATGAAGATAATAATAGGATATACTCACAGCTGTAATCTCAGTGTGAAAAGATATGTATATGTCATGTTTGAGCAGTGACCTTCAGCGTCATGTTCACAGTGAGAGGCTCTCAAATAAGACGCCTGATCGATGATCTGCCACCAAACAGAGGGAAAGGCGGATGAAGGAAAGACAAGTGATTCCTAGTAAACAGTAAAGATGTAGAGACAGAGATGACAGTGTGTCGTTGATTGGATGTTAACAGGTTTAAATTGAATAGCTTGACAGGCAGAAAAAGAACAGAGGGGAGGTGTGAAGACAGTTTCTGCTGAGCTCCATCCTCCTCCCCCCTCCCTCCCTCCCTCCTCCCTCCTCCCTTCCTCCTCCATGTGATGAGAATCAGGAAGCCAGGGAGCAGGTGCGCCGCCTGTCTCCAAATGGTCTCAGTCCACGTCATGTGACGCAACAGCAGTCACAGATCAACAAAACAGCATTGCCAGGAAAATGGTGGGAGGTTTTGGTAGACGACGGAGGAATAGACAGCAGCATATGGATTATTAAGGAAGCGTCAGAGGGATGCTCTGCTCTAGCTTGTCTCCTATCAGCTGAGGAGACGGTGGATGATTAAGCAAACCAAACACAAAGATTTGTAAGATAAAAAAAAAAGCTTATTTGAATCGACTTTGACCAAAGCAGCCCCCTGTACTCTCTCCAGAAGGTAAGCGTCACTGCTTCATCCTGCTATTGATGTTGCAGAAAGACAATGCAGCTGCAAAAAAGGGGAAACCAAAGGGATTATCATGCTTTTGTTAAAAAGAGAGAAATCCTCATCAGTCTGTTGTGTCTGTAGAAAGCACTTCATTTGTGACAAAGGAAGCGTTGGACTATTAATCGCCGCAGGCTCCTCGGGGAATAGATTCAGACTGTTCACCAGTGCCTGTGTCTCTGGTCCAAAGCCAGTGTTTTTGGATCAGGAGGAGGCCACACTGTCACGCACTGTCCTCCTGCAGATGGGTGGGTGAAGCGGTTGGCTTTCACAGGAATGTAGCTAAAAACCCACCTCTGCTGAAAAACACTGCGCTGTCACTCTCTGCAGCTCCTTTTGTCCATTTAGCTGTGCATCACTGTTTACACTTGCTTGGTCTCATGTGGTGGTGTTGCTGATGGGGCACATGTGTGAGTGCGTCAGCCGTGTAATGTGCACGCATTCATCACTTATAAACAAACACACACACATAAGTGAATTCACTCCTCCTTCTGTGCAGGTTGTCAACAACAGAGCTGCTCAACTTAACTATATTCAAAGCTTAACTGATGACAGAAATTTGTGTCTCTTATTTCTTGTCCCCCCCCCACCCAGTCTCTGCTCTGCTTCACACCCCTGTCTGCCTGGCAGCTCTATAATCTTCATCTCTCCCCAGTGAGACATTAATTACCACCTCTATACTCCTCAGCTTGTGCTGTTCACTGCTTTGCCAGATCAGTGTCAACAATCGGTGCTCATGATCAAATGGTAGCCATCCTAATCACAGTGTTTCTGTTTGTTATGGGGCCACATAAAGACCGTGTTTGAAGAAGAGCGTTCAGAGCTCAGAGAGTACAAAACTCTACCAAGGCTGCTCATTGTACAGTGTCAACACACTCGAATTCTGATCTCTATGTGCACTAAAAATCAAACAATGTCTGCCTATGGCCATGAATTGCTTACTACCCTCAGAAAATGTCATCAAAATCTGCTCACAAACAGATGGACGGACATAACCAAAAACATAACCTCCTTGGGCGAGGTAATGGATTGAGTCAACCACATTTGAGGTTGCTTTTATTTGAAGAGCCAGAAAGTAGGTCAAGAGGCAGGTGCATGTTTGAATTGCTTTCCTGAACCCTGACTCTGACTTGATATATAGACCATCCAAGCATCCAGTGGAAAAAAACTGCACATACGGTCACCTTTTTACTGTAAATATTGTATATTGTTATTATATATTGTATTTTTTATGATTCATTTTTTTGTCTTATTTATCCTGTATTTTACCTACATTTTGTTTTTGTTTTCATTTCTATTCATATTATTATAATATCTTATCTTATCTTATCCGCAATACTCAATGCTTACATGTGAATGTCTGTGAAGGCTCTCTCCAAATATCCAAATATCCATCCTGGTCATTGTGTCTTCAGGTATCTTCAATCTTTTTCAGTTGAAACTATACTTCAAATAAACACAAGCAAGTCCGGTTGCCCGTATCCAGTCCTGTATGAAATACCTAAAACGTATCCAGAAAATGACTTTGGTAGAAGTTGAAGTCACTTTTTACAATAATACTTGAGTAGAAGTAAAGTATCTGATATTTACTGTACTTAAGTATCAAAAGTAATCTTCTGTAGTAAACTTCTGAAGTAAAGGTAAAAATGTTAAAGAAAGAGACGAGTAACTCATTGGTAGGGAGAGTTGTCTTTCAACTGGAAGGTTGTGGGTTAAATTCCTGGCTTTACTAGTCTATATGTGTCCTTGAGCAAGACACTGAACCCCATGTTGAAGCATGTGAATGGCTGAATGGCAAAACTAAAGCATAAAGCGGCTCATCAAGACTCAGAAATCACAATATAAATACAGAGACCATTACAATGATATTAATAAGTAACAATGATAGGGGAAATGAAGTGGAATAAAAGTAAATACCAAAATAAAATACAGATAAGTGAATTTTCTACCTACGTACAGTAACAAAGTATTTATAACAAAGTATTTATACTTTCAACTTCAAGGACTTACCTGTGTATGTGTCTCTCCAGACCTTTGCCAGAGTACGAAGACATGGATGCCTCCTGTGGTCTCACAGACGACAGAGGCTGTAAGTATAACATCTTGATGATCACTGATGAGCCCAAAGTCCTGTTTCGTTAGTCGAGTCACAGTCTCACCTCCTCTCCTGGTCTTGCTGCTGTAGCCCCCCCTAACTCCCTGAATGTGAACCCACCTGGAGGAGGAGGAGGAGGAGGGTCTTCGTCCAGCCGTAAACGTCGTACGTTGCTGGCCCCAGACATGAACCTCTCCCTGGATCACAGCGAGGGATCTCTGCTGTCAGACTCTGCTGACGACTTCCTGGACACACCAGACGACCTGGACATTAATGTTGACGACATTGACACTCCGGATGAGACAGACTCACTGGAGTTCATCACCAATGGCAACGAACTAGAGTGGGAAGGTTAGGAGAACTACACATCTGTTTTATCCCCTGTGATCAAAATATTAAATACAACAAAGTTTTACTGCATTTAGCAGTTTTTAAGAACAAAAATCGGCCAGTGGCTAGAAAAATTATTTACAAATACAGGCAAAAAAAATCCTGGTCAATTAATAACTTGACCGAAATGTACTATGTCTTAAGTTAATTGTTTAATGTTTAAGAGGAGATCTGTCTTTGTGTCTTTGTGTCTGTACAGATGACACACCAGTGGCCTCAGCCAAAGCAGGTCCATGTGACGGCTCAGTAGAAGTGGATGAAGATGGGAACCCCCACAACGGACGCCTCTGGAGAACAGTGATCATTGGAGAGCAGGAGCATCGTATTGACATGCAGGTCATCAGACCTTATATGCGGGTCATCACACATGGAGGTCAGTGAAGGGGCAGACATTTATTTGATACCTCAAGGAAGACTCAGAACAGTATTCAGTGGAGTGAAACATTCATCACTGTCAGACCTGAGTCTGCTAAAATAGTCATGTGTCATTTGTCCGTTCTCTGTTATATACAGGTTATTATGGAGAAGGTCTCAATGCCATCATTGTGTTCTCTGCCTGTTACCTGCCTGACAGCAGCTGTCCAGACTATCACTACATGATGGAAAACCTCTTTCTGTGAGTTTTGCTTTTCAAATGCAAAGTTTGAACATGAAGCGATGACTAAAAGTAAATAGTAAATACAGTATAGGCTGACAGAGGATCACCTCTCCCTCAGGTATTTAATAATGAAGGATTGTATTCAAATGAATTCAAACACAATTGCTATTGCAAAAATGTATTATATGATGCATTGTGTGTTCTCACTGAAAATGGTGTTTTCTATGTTAGGGTGATAGTAATATAATGTAGTATGTTGATATGATGTGATGAACATGGCCTGTGCTGATGCTTTTACATATGACGTTCCTAATGCAAAATTAACTTTTTTAGAATTGTATTGAATTCAGTTCAATTCAAATGAAATTAAAGACAAGAATAACAAGTAGCACGTACACATATTAAAACAATTGCAACACATAAACACATCTACTTAACTAAAACAGAACTGTTTCGACTTTGGCCAAAACAAATACGACAGGTGTATCAATCTAGCCCGTCCCCTTCTTTACATTTTGTCTCTAAACTTTATGTTGAACAACATAAACATAAAGCAACATCTTTCTGGTTTGGTTAGCATAATCACATATTACTACAATTACAATTAACATACTTAAGTCTTTCACAATGATGTTGTACGCTTCTTGTGTAAAAACATACCTGTCCTCTTCTTCTCCAGGTATGTGGTGAGCAGTCTGGAGATGCTTGTGGCTGAAGATTACCTGATCATCTACATGAACGGAGCAACTCCTCGCAGTAAGATGCCTGGGATCAGCTGGCTTAAGAAATGTTACCAGATGATTGACAGAAGGTGATGAAAATTGTGTTTTTTTTTACTTTGAATACTTCTGAAGCAACTCTCTGCTGAATGAATTCACTTGCTGCTTGTGTTGTGATGGCAGACTGAGGAAGAACCTGAAGTCTTTGGTCATCGCTCATCCCACATGGTTCATACGCACTGTCCTGGCTATATCCAGGCCTTTCATCAGGTGATACACACAAACACTAACTCAATAATACGTAAATAGACTGTTATTGACTGAAAAGTATCCCATAATGTCACAAAAGAAATGTTTCTTTCCCTCCAAAGCCTCTGTAGCCATGATGTCAGAACCATGAAGCAAACTTTACTTGTGCTGTCATTCTCTCATAATTCTCCACAGTGTGAAGTTCATGAATAAGATCCAGTATGTCCACAGTCTGGATGAACTGGCAGAAATTGTCCCCATGGAGCATGTTCATGTCCCAGAGTGTGTGGTGCAGTAAGTACCTCTTACCACTAGATGGAGAAAATGAGCTGCAGTCAGCAGTTAACGCTGCTGTGATTAAAATTGTGACGGTTCATGTAAATCTACTAGAGGACAAATTAACTTTCTTCTTATTTAAATAATTATTACACTGTCTCTTGTTTTCAGATTTGACGAGGAGAGGATTAAAGTCAGGAGGGAAAGGTAACTGAACAGTGGTTTTAACACACACTGATTCTACACCGTTTATCTACACAAGCGTTTTAAATTTCTCCACCAAACAATAACTGTGTTTGCAGGATGGAGCAGGAGCAGAGACAGCAGGAGCATCAGCAGTCAGTCCCACAGGAGACAATGAAAAAGTCTGCAAGGTGATGGTCCTCACTGATGTTCAGATTTGTCATTGTCATGTATGTATCAGGCCTTTCATAAGATCTCTGTTGCTTTTGTTTTCTTGTTTCCAGGCCAAAGTCAGTGCTTGTGGATCAAGGCTTATGAGAAGAGGACAGAACTTTGCAGGTGAGGTGAAGGTTTTCTGCTTTTGTTTGCAACAAGGTGGCGCTGTGGTTTGACATTGACCAACTTCACGTGGCATTTGTTTTCCCCCCTCCTAAATGGTTTCCACACTGCAGTGTATTCTTTTCATATTTATTCATTTTCGTATTTTAGTACAGGAATGTGTATTAACTGCAATGCAGTATTCTAACTACATACAGTATCAAATGATACCTCAGATGTTCTCTCTCATATGCCACTACAGACATTCAAGTTCAGCATATGCACAGGAAACACATGAAATGTGTGAATATACCTTGACTATAATGTGCATCTATTGCACATGATTACAAAAACATCTTCCTTCATTGAAACTAGAGTATGTCCTAAATATTTGACCTTATTACATCTAAGTTATGCATCATTTCCCCCACAAAGTCAGTTTAGCTGCACTAGAGTTTAGTTTAGTTATAGCCTAAGGATCTTTATATTTCCCCATAATTAAATGTTGCTTACAACCTTTAACAACACAATTGGGTACATAGTTGATTCATCTCAAGGTATACAATTTCTCTTAATACATTCAGACGTAGTACATAATCTTCAAAAGCAAACATATAACTTCTCTTGCCATTTCAAAAAGACTTGTGTCAAGTTAACACAAAACACTAACCAATAATACATAGGACAAAACTCATGTCACACTCCTATCTGTTGCAAAACAAAACAACACCTTTGACTATCGACAAATGTCCTTACAGAAGCTGATGTCTCTAGATTGTTTCCTATCGGGTCTAAAATGAAGGTCAAACGATGTGAATAACACTTTCATAGACTAAACAACAACCACAAATGAGTCACAATAGGTTTTATTGTCTGAGATGGCTGAAACCAGCTGGCCTGAGGATGTACATACAAGGTCATGGCAATGAAATGCCAATGATAATAGTTGTCGGTTGTTTTAAAAGCAATGATTCATGACCATGCAGTCTGTAAGACAGAATGAATAAACGATGCTTTCACATTTCTTTAGCATTAAATGTAGTCATGACAAAAGTCCTTTTTTCAATGTTATCACCAATAGACTGACTCTTTTTTTGTGTCAGCTAAATATTGATTCCATAAAATCAATAACTGGATCGCAACATGTATTTTCACCCATCAGACCATCTTCTACTGTTTTATCTTCAACATGAGGTATCGTAAAAAAACCAGTAGAAAACCCACACACACGGGGAGAACGTGCAAACTCCATGCAGAAAGACCTTTGTTCTGACCAGGTTGCAAACCCAGGTCCAGGGCTACAGTGCTAACCACTACACCAACCGTGTGGCCCACGCACCATGTAACTGATTTCAAAACAGAAGAACTTCAGGCAGGGAGAAAGCTCTGTTAACATACTGTACATTCATTCACTCATTAGATACTAATGACACCTCGTAAAGTCTCAGCTGTGGCACCTGGTGTGTGTTCAGAGATGGTTTTCTGCATTCACTGCTTGTGGTTTTTGAGTAACTGTTCTCTCACTGGATATGTTCCCCTTTCACAGACATCTGCTCTGTAAATCCCAGTAAATCAGCAGTTTATGAAATACTCAGACCAACAACCATGCCATGTTCAAAGTTACTTAGGCCTTCAGCAGGTTGTCTTCACCATGTTTACATGCACTAAGATGACCGATTACATATTTGTTATAATGAGCAGTTGAACAGGTGTACCTCATAAAGCGGTCCGTGGTTATACATCATTTTAGAAGTTTTAATTTGGCTTGTGGTCGCTATTTTAATGTTTTTATTTAACTTTATCCACTAGAGCAACATATTTTTAATAGTGCCATTTTCTTTTAACGTCAACAATATTTTCCTTCTCTTGGTGCAGGGTCTGACAGAAGTCTGGAGCATGACATCTCTGATATATATACCTGTAAAAAGCAGATGGCCATCACGTCTACATGTACTCCCTCGTTTAATCAATATACCAACTGAAGATCACCGCTATCGGTGAATGATCCATCTCTCTCCATTCGCTCTGTCTGGACCCTTTGTCGTTCGTTCTTCCAGAGAGCTTCTGACATCACAATTTGAAGATTGTTAAGAGGAGATGCTGCTGCATTGAACTGTTTCTTAGTGGAAACTGTTGCTGAGTAAATTCTTTTCATTACCTTGCTGTGTGTGCGGCACTGTGACCTTTTGACCAGACGTCATAACATGATCCACATCATCATGAGGAGGCGGAGGCTCTGTAAGGACACAACATGGACATAAATGATCACTGTAGTCTACTAAAATTAAAAGGATGACACATTTTTTGCCACATCGTTTTGTTTAATAATTCTACAGCTTGTCATTAGTGCAAACATAGATGTAAGTCCAAATTTTTTAACAACATTTATGACCTGACAATAGGGATGTGTGATAGAAGCTGATACTGAAGCCTGTGCAGGTGGGAGGTCACCAGACAACAGTGGTCACATGATGGTGGTGTTTGGTACATGTCATTTACATGTTTGTCATTCGAATATATATATACAGTAATGATGGTTGTCAAACAGATCAGATGCCTTCCTCTTTATTATTGTGTTTTATTTGCCGTGACTCATTTTCAAATGCTGTATTTTGCTGTATGAACATTCATCAACATATGAACTATTCTGTCATGTTTCCAACAAAAAGAAACTGAGACATGAACATCTAAAAGAATCCTATAATGTGACACTGAGAAGCAATTACTCTTGTGTGTCATGAATATGTGTCCACACAAACAGATGTCATACATCACAATGATGTTCTTTTAGAATGTGACAGTTAAGCATCACATTAAGAATACTTTCTATGCGTGGAAATTAGAGATACAAACCTAAAATATAATGAATAATGTGTGACGTCCGTGTGACCACAAAGTAACAAATGTTGCCCATTTGATTTTCAAATTCTAAAATGTAGTGCATATTTTAAAGAGAAAGTGTTTCTTGTTATATAGTTTGATCATTAAGGCGCAGCTGAGCTGTATTATACATTTAATTTTGCCATCTTTTTTATTATTTTTTGCAGAAATGTGTTCTTACCACTAACCATATCAGCTCCAACAGAAAGGGCCCATACTAAGAGATTCTGATAGGAGTGCAGACAGACTATGTCAATGCAGCCGACGCTGAGTCTCATTTGCCATTTAAATTTTTGTTTGCATGCATAGTGTACATGGGGCGGACCGTCCTTTATTTTTGTCACTCGACTTATTGTAGCAGCAGAGAAATTTTATTTTTGTAAAGAACTGCACACTGTGTTGCCTGTTAGCTGTTTTTTTCTTGCACTGTTGTCCCATAATGTCGGATTTACAGACTATGTGGTAGATTTACGTTTAGGAGGTGATGAGTTATTTTTGTTGTAGAGAAGAATGACTGTCGTGTAGTTTATAGCTGTTAGGACAGCATGCACATGCGTATATGCATCTTTTACATGTCATTACATGTACATCTTTCCTATAGAACAAATGAAACTCCGTCTTTTTTCTGCAGTAGTGATGTTTCTCTTGTTTTGTTGCCTTTTCATTGTGGGAAAAATACTTTGACACCATTAAACAGAGCGACAGTTGCATCAGAAATGTTGTACCACAGCAGACACTGCTTATCATAGCGAGGGCTGTTCTGTCGTTGGTTTTTTGTTTTTGTTGTTGTTGTTTTGGCTGAACTGAGTGCCTATTTTTGAACCAAATGTTTAAAAGAAATCCATGAAGGAAGTGAATGAATTTAAAATGTAGCCTTTGTGTTTTTAGTGTTAGGATTTCATGGTTTAGTCTATCAAGTTATAGCCATTGTCAGTGACAAGGTTTGCATATAACTGAGGTTAACTTTCCAAAATTAAAATATGAATTCTCACTATTAAAGCACAATATGTCGATTGCTACTAATTGTCTGCCTAGCATTTCTCTGCTGTAAACATTTGCTCAGATTCAAGGGGATTCAAGATTATCAATAATTAGTGTTTCTGATGTTTATTCTGTTACCATGATTGATTCTTCCATGTAAATAAAGCCGAATAAACCATTCCTTCTGAATTCAGTTATGGAATCCGTTTTCATATTTCTAGTCTAAGTCTAATCTAAGATTTACAATCATCATTTATTTGGATATATAATATAATCAAAGTAGCCAAGTTTGCAGTAACAAATCTACACATACAAATACGCCATTTTAAAATCATATTCTTTGACTCAAGAAAAATGTGCTTAAAATCACACCTTTTATCTGCTGTTGATTTATGGTTCTTTCAGAACAGACAAGGACGTAAGGAAGTTACAGCCTTTTAATTATATATTACTCAGATAATAAAGTTAAACGACATGCAGGTGTACTGCACGCCTTACACACAGACTTTCTTTCTTTTCATAGCTCATAAATCTAAAACTAAAGCAGTAAACATTTTCCTAAGTCCTTTTACTCCAGCCGTGAACCTGCAACCATGTCATTTTTATTGAAAACAATGGCCTGAATATTTCCTTGAATTTTTTTTCCCCCATCCAAAACGAAAGGAACGGCTCTTTATTGTCATTATAAAGTTGCACAATGAAATTTCAAAGTCACATGGAGGGTTGATCAGACCCGCTGCGACCGATGAACCTAACCTGACCCCATGTGTTTTGAGGAAAGCCAAAAAGACAGAGACATGAGCAGGAATCAAACCCAGACACCTTCTTGCCATGGGGCATTAGTGCTAACCACTAATCCACCATACTGAAGTGCTGCTTTGGTGGATTTGCATGTGTGGAAAGGACCAAGGGCCATCTAATGGTGAGACTTCAAAGTGTTACAAACAGAGGAGTCCTCTGCTCACTCCTCCATTCCTCCTGCCTTCACAGACTAAAAAAGGATGTCAACACATTCACAACTCCCTCCTCTCTTCACCATCACCACCCTCACCTCCTTGACCTGGTTTTTGTGGGAGGATTAAAACACAAAACATACTTCTGTCTGCAGCCTCCATACATATTCATGTATAAAATAAGCTAAAGGGATTGTACACATATACAAACATACCTATGGGTAGTATAATCAATTTCTGCCAATCAATCCCACTAAATATGACACACTGAGCATGTAATTACTGATTTTACATAGAATCTTCAATATCGTCACTAAACTAATAAGGGCATGATCAGTTCCTACAACAAAACAAAGTGAACGAATGACATGCAGTCATCTGTTCATGTTATCAATTTCCACAAAAATCCACATCTAAATGCATTGCATATGAAAAGTTTCTGCATCTTTTATAATCTTTTATAAAGGAAAGTGTGTATGTGCTTGAGGACAGGCTTCTGTTACTGTATGGCTGCATTTTTACACAATGCCAAAAATGCCCAAAGCTTAAGAGCTGTGACGGTGTTTAACGTCAGGATGCACAAAGCAACTGCCACTCAAAATGTCTCCGTCCTTTTTTGGAATAACACAGTCTTGTGACTTCAACCAATATAAGATTGTCAGCCGTCAGCCCTCTCACACTTCTCTCTTACAAACTAATGCTGACAGAGAGACCCAAACTATTGACCTCTGACGTCTGTGATGGGATTCACATTGCACAGTCACACACACACAAATAGAACATCCATGCCACGCACACACACACACACACATCTACCTCTGTGGCATGAGAAACATACATTTACATAAAGCAAGTGTAAAAGTTTGTGTAGAGACACAAATGTACATTTTTTAAAAGTATAAATATATATGTATATACAGAGCACAATAAAAGAATATACATAAAAAGTAAACAATGCTGCTGTTTTAAAGAGAAAATATGAATAAGGTGACAATTGTATACTCTGTTTACTTTACAGATACATATATATGACCGTGTGGGACTATTGTACAGGATAGTTGCATTTTAACTGTACAACACACCTAGTGTGTGCACATAAAATTAGATATAACTGCACTGAGAAAGAAAAGTCTCTCTGTCTCTCTTCAACTCTATCTCCCTCTATCAACCTTTCACCGACTAAAGTCATGGTTTAGGGGGTTAATAATAATGATGATAATAATGATGATAATAATAACAATAACAATCATATTGTTATTTTTATTATTATTATTATTATTATTAATAATAATAATAATAATAACAATAATCATAGGAAGAAGAAATACAGCATATCAATCGTCTATATTGAAAAATAAAACAACACAGGTAGGTAGGTCATCATAGCAGTGTTATCGTAAATAAATAAATGCAGGATTTGATAAATTGATATATAACTGACTTTGGTCACCTAAGGCAAAGACAGATTAGTCCCACAAATAAATATGAATATAACAAATACTAAAGTTGTAAACTTAATCTAATCCTCTCTTGGATCAACAACACAATTGTAGATTTAACAGTAACATAAAGGTCCAAAAACCTTTTTACACCAACCCTAGCACAGCTTCTAACTAACGGACACACCCACCAACACAAATTGCTGGATATTTTCCAGTACATATCTACCTATCCCATAATCGATAGCTGTCAATGGTATCAAGAGTCCTTTATCTAAATAACATCAGGTGCAGCCACGTTCCTTTCCATTTACTCAAAGGCTTAAGTCCAACGGTTAACTACTTAACTGTTCACATATTACACTGTAACAAGTAATCCTGCATTAATCATTTTAACTCACTATGAACTAAATTAACTCAGTAGTGGCTCATACAAATATTAATATTACCATTATAAGAGAAGTTATAATGGTCATGTGTCTCCGGATCGCCATCGGTGGTAGTTTTCCACAGCACCTGGATCATCATCATCGTCAGCTGCACAGCATTTTCGGCCAGAGCTCTTCGCGGCCTCGGATTGGTTCCCGCGAGGGGGTACGTACGAGTGGAAAAATAGCGCGAGGACGTCCCGTGCCCGCGTGCCTGCTGACGTCATAAGACGCAGCGTGAGTATAAGTGACTGAGGCACTGACATGAGCGACACACACAGTGATAAGAGACGCTAGGCTCAACCTTAACTTCTACATTTCTGTGAAGAGCTTAATCTGTGGGATTTTTAACCTGCACTTTTAGTCAAGACTTCACTTCAAAGTTACTTGGCGCTCGACAGAAGAGACGAAAATATGAGATACATTATAGGAATTGGCGGGTAAGTGTGTGTTTACTGTTTTTAATCAAACTAGATAAAACTTAAAGGGTTTCTCAGTGTTTGGAAACGTATGTTACTGTTAAAAATACGACAGTGTTACAGTTTATATGGGGCATATTACTTTATATCTGGTCTTTACACTCATTCGTAGTATGAGTGTAAAGTGTCATGTAGTCACGTTTGTTCCAAACTAGTAGCAGAATTTAAGTACTTAATAAAATAAAAAATGCGTGGGTTTTGTTAATAGTTACTACTGTGCACGTGCCTTATCTTCTGCCCGCCACAACGTTAGACTGAGGCTGTTAAACCCAGTTAATAGTCACGTCCGCTGCGACTGTTGTCATAAATCGAGCGGGATATTTGAAAATTCACCGCGAGATTTAGCAAAAATGTGGAGGGAGAATTCACGTTAACGCTGTCTCCAACACCAGATACACTTAGTTATGTTCACATCAGCTTTTTATATATGAGCTTTTAATCAAGAGTGAATTAACACACGTTTGTTACGTTCACTTTAGAACGTATTGATGTATTCTCTAAGAACAGCAACGTGGTCTTTATTCAGCTTCAGCTTCTCTACTAAAATTCTGCTGTTTATTATCACAGTTGACCTTGTTTATCACTCAAAATGAGTCTACTTGGGAGTACATTTATCTCAAATTAATACCAAATGTAGCTCTTTTATTCTCATTTAACCGTCAGACTTGAATACAATGATTGTGTGTACTTTAATATTCTTTTGCGTTAATGTGGCACCACAAAGTTTAATTTTTACACCGTAAAAGTGAGTTTGGCCCTAATCCGAATTTGAACTGTGTATGTGATTTTATTTATTCTGTTTCATGTGTTGGATTTGTGTCACTTTCTTTGTTTTCTGCTCACAAGGAAGTTAAAATCACAACATGTTTCTTCACCTTTCACTGTGGGACAAAACTAACTTTTATCATGATATTTATAATCATCTACTAATATGAAACAATATACTGTGATAATGCTGATCTGCACACATAAACAAAGAATGCCTCATGTCTTGTGATGGGAATTATCAGAATATTTAATTAAATTAACTAATGGTGTCTCTCTCTTTTTTTGTTTTTAGGATCACTAATGGTGGGAAAACCACTGTGACAAATAAATTGATCAAGACGTTGCCCAACTGCTGTGTTGTGCACCAAGATGACTTTTTCAAGGTGAGTTTTAGTTGATATGTAGTAGGAGTTATTCTTGTCGCAGCTTCCCCACCCTGCCTTTCCTTTCCTTTTCTCTTCAGTGAATGTCATTGTTGCATGTAAGGAAAAGTAGTGAATGCTACCATTTCACACCCTTGTGCTGTTCTTTAGATATGGAAATAGGTTGTGCTTGCTAAAAAGTCTCTCCTGATATTATCTTTGCATGGCTTCATGCTTGACTCCTCCTTCTCCTGTCTCTAAATTCACTTTGAGTGCTTGCTTTTGTTTTGCTTCCTATTCCCTGTGTTTGTGTTAGGCCTTGCTCGGGCATATGAGTGGGATCTGCAAGTGTTCAGAGCTGTGAGGTTGCAGCAATGTTTTATTGCTCACTGTTATTTCAGAAACCCGATCAGATAGAAGTCGGGGAGGACGGCTTTAAGCAATGGGATGGTAAGACTTCACTGAAGACTACCAGTGACTCATCGTTGCGTTTCATTCACATTCATATCTTTTTTTTTTAGTTTTAAATTTTAATATATTTATAATGTGAAAAGATACCCCAGTCTCTTTGACTGCACACAGATTAGTCATTTAACATTCACAGAACACAACATGTAGCTGATAATAACCTCCAGTTTCTGGAGAAACAAACCCTTTACCAATATTTTACAGTCTTTGTTTGTCATTCTTCTCATTTTCTATCTTTTCTGCCATATCTCTGTTCTGTCAACCGTGCTCCACAGTGATCACATCTTTGGACATGGAGGCAATGACCAACACTGTGAAAGCCTGGATCGAGAACCCAGTGAAGTTTGCCCGTTCCCATGGTGTCGCTCTGTCTCCTGCCTCTGACGTGGCCACTACTGATGAGCAGACCCACATCCTGATCGTGGAGGGCTTCCTGCTCTACAACTACCAGTTAGTTCATTTAATTGAAGCCTTATCGTTGAACAAAGACAAGAAAGCTAGGGTTTTTATAGGTTTAAATTTAATATTTTTCATCTGTTCACTCAGAGGTCAAATAATTCTTCAATGCAAGCATGGTTTAATTGAGAGAGAGTTTAATGAGAGAAGTCTCTAATTATATCTTTGTCTGCTCCATTTTGCCAGAGGCGCCTTTTTTTGCTCAACATTACCAAATGCATTCATCCTCCAGCCATAATGTACATGTGAGCGTTTGTAGCAATGCTTTAAATTAAGATAATCCTTTATTTGTCCCATAAGGGGAAATGTGCAGTGTTACAGCAGCATACACTCACAGCAATGTAGAAAAGTAGAAATAAGATGGGGAAAATGATTAAATATTTGCAAGGTGACAAATGAAACAAGGTAAACAATAACAATATTTCCAAGTAAACAGTGCACCCAAAGAAGTCTGTTATAATTTGGCAGTATTGCACAGGGAATGAGGTAGTGTTGGTGTGATCTACTGGCAGGGAGGAATGAGCTTTTTTCATTTTAAAACTTAGTAGTACTTAATATCAATAGGATAATGAACTGAGTGTTTACAGTTTAAAAATCCAGGGTATACCAGCTGACTTTAGTATGGAGGAACTTAATTAACTTAACTAATTCCACTGAGGTGTCAAAGGTTATGCATATTAGATGTGTCATGTGTAATTTTTACTAGCTTGCCACTGTTGCATATTCATAGACTCGTCCATCTAGTGTTGAGCAGGTCTTGCTATTGCAGAGATAAGGTGTTGGACAGAAAGAGGCTCTCTGAGTTGTCCTCAAAGTGCCGTGCTGGGTGATTGATACTGTGTACTAGGGCTGAATGTCAGGCATGCTGCAGACATGTAGATAAGACGTGGGAACGGCTTCATAGCCTTACTTCTGTCTTGTTGAAGATGGTACTTGTCATCACCTGTGACACTGTTGTTGGTTTGTTTTTCCCTCAAGGCCCCTTCAAGATGTTTTTAACATGTGCTATTACATCTCAATTCCCTATGAGGAGTGCAAAAGAAGGAGAAGGTGAGTTAATTCATAAAGACTAATGTCACCACAAGTGTAATTATTAATATTAGTATCACTGTTTCCATTTTTGATTGTGTTTACATTTGTGTTATCTTTAGTACAAGACAATACACTGTCCCCGACCCTCCCGGCCTGTTCGATGGCCATGTGTGGCCCATGTACTTGAAGCACAGGAAAGAGATGGAGAGCAGTGGCTTAAATATCAGTATGTTATTTAACTTCTTTATCATATTGATGTTTTTATTTGGTACATATTGCACTTTCATAAGGGGTATTTTATTTTACTTTTTGTTTTATATATAGTCCTATTTTTTTGTAATGTCTTTCTTGTAACTGTATATATCTTATCTGTATTTGTGTGGGCTTTTTTTTTAAGTTTAAGTTTGTGTTTTTGTTAGTTTTTTGCTCATAATTTTGCACAATTTAGTGCAATCTCATTTAGTATGATTACTTCCTGTGTGTTGCAGAGTACCTGGATGGTTTGAAAACCAAAGAGGAAATGTACAACCAGGTGTACGAGGACATTCAGAACAACCTGCTTAACTGTTTATAGGTGAGAAGTCGTTCACAGTTGTCAATAGAATAAATAAACGTCATCTTGTTAAAGGGTTTAATTGCAGTCTGACATTGTTTTCTTCTGTTTCTTGCAGCAGGAGGACTCCTGTCCATTCCTGTACAGAATTTGTAAATAGTGCCAAGGATTCATTTTTTTATACTTTTTTTTTTGTATATACAACAGAACAATGTTAACTTATCATTGTCTTTTTTTGTCATCTTCAGATGATCAATTTTTGTGATTGGTGATTGTATTGATCTATGTGACTGTTGCTTTAAACCACTGATTTGTTGTGGACCATTTGTCTTTTGATAGAATCCCCCTTCAATCATACAAATAAACAATTTGTTGCTGTTTGTTGAAGCAGCGCATTAAACATTAAACATGAGTGTGTGTTTTTGTCACTTGCTGCAGACATTAAGGTGTTAGATTATGTTATGAAGGTTATAATGAGCTAGGCCACTGCTGAACTAGCAGTAGTTAATACAATTATTTCATGTAATTTTACAACAAGCAAAACATAATTTTGAGTGTATATAAGGAAATATCCATACAACAGTTCTGCCTTCAAATGACATTTCATACTGTGGGTACTGGAGCAATATATTCTCAACCTGGATGTCGCAACCTTTGATAAATTATATTAATTAATTAATTAATTATAATTAACAGCCATGAGCCAAAAATAATGTGTAAAGGATGACAGGCTTTTGTTAAAGGTGTAGAAAATGGGTCATTTTGAAGTTTTGATAAATGGTGTGTGTTGGCCACATTCAGGATTAGCACATTTTGCAAGTCAAATTTAGAAACTGACCCCTTGGAGATGTTCACCTGTAGCTGCCCAAACCTAAATAGCTGCCCATCAAGCAGATGCCTGAGTCGGTCTTAGACTAACCACAAGATTTGGGGTATACGTGAGACACGTGCTGATATCACTATGTTCCTACACAAAAATAGGTCACTATAACTTGTCACTTCCCCTTAGAGAATAACTTTCCATTACAGAACAGACTGAACCTCCGCTCGGCATACCACACGACCACTAAATAAAGATCAGATCAGGTAGATGTATACAGTATATTGTAAGGGTCGGTACTTTCCAGCCTGAGTGGATGAAATTGGAGTATTTACTCTTTAATTAAAGGGGTCTTTACATGCCGCAGTCAAGGATCAAGTGTGTCTGCATAGTTGGTGGCCTTGATCCTCTCGGATGTGACTGCCCGTATATGGTGTGGGTAATTTTGAGGACCCAGTTCAGCCATTTTAACATGTTTAAAATTAAAGAACACGTTATGAATACTTGATTGATTTAAGAAATAATGTTATCTTTGTTGCTCAACATTTGATTTCTTTCTTTTGTTGTGGCTATACCATGCTACTAGAACAGTGCTTTACAAAAAGAACCAAGACACATCAACAAAAAAAACAACTTTATTTTGCAGAAAACGCCATGATCAAAATTAGGGAAGAGCAATGACTGTAGCAGATCACAACCGTCACCAATTAATAGGAAGTGTACAGGCCTTTCCTTTGTACAGGCCACTCTTCTTCCAGAATCTTTCCACAGTTCAGTGACTGTAGTGGGTTTCTTGGCCACAACTTTTCTCGCCAAGGATTTTCTAGAGGTTTTTTTTTATTGAGTTTGGATCAGAACTCAGGGCTGGCCATTCCATTATTTCAATGTTGAGTGATGAATGCAGGGAAGGAACCACAAGTGGTCGAAGAAGGTTCTGATAAACATTTGCATTCACTTCAGATTTTACGCCATTTACAGTATCTGAATAAGAGGCCAAACTCATGCTACAATTCCAGCTGCAGTGTTGAAGTGATTGCTCATGGAGATTCTCCACATTTTCCTGTCCTCTCGACCAGCCTACTTGACTATACGACTGTGCAGTAACCATCACATGTAGGAAATTGTAGGTTGTCTGTCTGTCTATATATACAAACAACTCTTTTCTCTCTGCTGGCGACATGATAGTTCCTCACTGTTCCCGTGTTCTGTTGACACAGCAACACCCAGAGTTCCAGTGTGTCTCATCAGCTGCAGGTACTTGTAATGTGTCACGTGCGTGTCATGTGGAAATGGAGAGGCAAGGTGAAGGTTGTGACGGTCTAGCAGATGGGCGTCGACTAAACCGCACAGTGGACTGGACTCTGGTGCTAAAAATGACAGCTGTGTGTGTGTGATGATTGTGCAACCACACACACACGCAGATAACACCCCTAATAAAATGGATATAGTATTTTTTTTTTTACATTAGCTAGTGACTGTTTTAATGCATGCAGATAGGCCAGTGTGCAACTGTGGCTTTTTTTTCTTAAGGACTTTACAGCAACGTTAAGACATTTTCCAAAACAAACATCACGTCACTACTCACAGCTTTGGTGAAGTGTGTGACTTTGGCGCCTCCTTCAACAGCATTTATGTCTGAAGTCAGGTACACAAGAAGTTGTTGCCTACTTGGAAGAAGTCCCCTTCAGTGTTGCTTCATGTGAACTTTGCACATTTCACATTCACGTTCATGTTCAGTATCAGTTGGAGAGTAAGAGGGGCATAGGGGAAATATGTTTAAGAAAGAAATCATCAGTGACATGTCTCACATGTCATGTTATCTTTGATTACAGCTACTGCCTGATAGAGGATGCAGGTTATGGTTGTGAGTCGTCCAGGTCATAGTAATCTCAAGTGTTTTAAGGAATAGGCCGATCTCCAAACGTCCTTGAATCACTTGGCAACTGGACTTGTAGACTGTAGATTTACCGGAGCTGCAAGTCTTTGTTACACATTCATTGACTTTTTGGAGAACTGTGACATGGATGAATGTCAGTCTGTCATTTCTCTTACAAAAGGCTTCATTACCGGGCCTTTACAGCATCTATTTTAACAGATTTAGCAGGAAAGGCACATATTATGTTACTGATTATATTAACAGTGACTCTGTTAAGTGCATCTAAGTCAGGACAGTATAATACGTACTCTGAGGAAACTGAGGAAGCCAAATGGAACTTTGATTATTTACACATGTGATGTTCCTACTGTGACACATTCTGTGTAACTGGTCAGATATAAACACAGAGAGTTATAAACACTGGGTTAATCTGATAATTATGACCGACTGTGAAAGGTGAAGGTTTTAAATTATACTGTGTGTCACAGAGTTAGAAGACGAGAGAATGACAACCATGCAGTTTCAGCCTTTCTGATTCAAGAAGACCTCGACCCTGTGATTGTGTCCTACGACGTACGCACACGGCAGTCACATTCCACTCCTGTTTCTCACACTCAGGGATTTGCCCTCACTCATTGTTGAGAGGGTCTGAGTGCCTGCCAGGGTGTGTGGGTATATTTGGAGGTTGGGGTGAGGTGGGGCAGGCTTTTAGGGCAGGAGAAGAGTTTATACAGTTAAACTGCCTGTGGTCAGTGTGGTGACCGTCGTTGTTACAATGCACTCAGAATTGGCACTGTGTCACTGGCTGCAAGTGTGTGAGCAGGAAGCATGGGACGCCCTGTCACCTAGTTCAGGGCAGCTGACAACAATTAAATGCTAATCCTACCAGACGTATAACAGCATGTGCGATGCGTAGACTGGCTCGTCACACATTCCGTTTATTGGATGTTATCTGTAACCTTCAGGCACATGTTATGGAAAGAACAAATTTAAAACCAACACAGAATTTCAACTTCTTTCACTCTACTCAACAAGGAAACATGTTGTTTCTGACATGTATCTCTGTAAGTGCCAGCACTTTACTCATGTGCAATTTGCCCTGTGTTTACAGGTTATTGCAGTGTTTTGAGTCTCATGCTCATACCTATATTAATATTATATATTATAGTTCATTTTCTTTTCCTTAGGATAAACCCCAATGGGCAGCACAGCTATACAAGATGTAAAACAACAAATATACACCAAAATTACAAAACGGAAATTTGTACCTGAGAATAAACAACAAGCAACAGCAACAGGGACCCATGTGGTTCATATAGGGGTTAAAAATGTGCCCCTATTGTTTAATCCACAGGTTTGAAAATGACCCCATGTCAGGTGCCCCTATAGATTTCATGTAGGAGTAGAGTGGATGACCCCAACGTCGACCAATTGTCAGTCCAGCTTTAGGTTCTTCATGTGGTGAAACATGGTCTGTGAGTGTGGTGTAGTTTATAAAGCCACCGTGTCCTAGTGAGGTGATCTGTGCTCTGTTCACTTGTGTGAAGGTTATAACATTGTGCAAGAATGGAGCAGGTACATTTTAAATGTATCCATTCTGTTTTTGGAATAGAACAAACAGTGCAACGGCCTCTTCATTGCTCATAAATACTGAATGTTCAAAGTGGCCTATATTTATGGTCTGCAGCAGTGGCGTGCACAGACATTTGGAAGGGCAAGTGGGGCAGGTACCACTTGTATATCATTTACCACATTCTCACACACCTGTGCATTTTCTATTCAGCACTGAATATCATTTCCTCTAAGGACACCCTTTTAGTAGGGGACTTTATACGGCACTCTTTTTGATTGGAAGGAAAACCATAGGAAAGAAAGTTGCAAGGGCGTCTTATAGGGCACTGCATCATTTTTCTCCACATTTTTTTAATTTACATTATGCTTTAGAGGGCATAAATGGATGGCAGCCAGCCTTCCTCGTGTTTTATAATGCTAGAGAGCACTTTAGTGTGTGACTCAACTTTTTAGGGAGACAAGTTACATTTATTAAGGAAGTTGGACTTTAACCAAGACTAATAAACACACGTTTGTTTGAATTGCAACAAATAGATTTGTCTTCATCAAAAAACATCAGAACACAACTTTCGTTTTGTTTTTTTGTTTTTTTTTAAACAGAAGAAGGCGACATAAATAGAAATGATCACAGCATAACAGACTGTGTCATACAGTACAACAGTCTCATAAGTGAGAAGACTTTTAAATAGTTTTGACTCAGGAGAGGAAAAAAGAAAAGGTTTTGACTCAGGAGACACTGACATCATGTGGTGAAGCAGCAGCACAGCAGTACAACAGCACTGAAAACTCCAGTGACAACTAACTATCATTGCATCAACATGTTCATACAACTATAAACTGATCAAATATCCACACAGAGAGAAAACACTATTGTTTTTTCCTCCAAAAACGGGGAACACGTCAGTAGACAAAGGGGAAAAAAGTCAAGGTAATAAATAGTAAGCAAATAGGAAACATTTGCAAGACATAGAATAATATATTCATTAGCCTACAATGTATTCATTAAACAATTTCTATTTCAATGTATTTATTTATTTCAATAGTGAATGCAATTTATAATGGAAACTACTGAGATACCTTTGTATCATTATCACCATTAGAGTAGAAATGATAGATATCAGAACTGATCATTGATTAGACTGATATTTTGATTGAGAATTGACCTTTAGGTTCCGTAAAATTGCTTGAAACTTGAGAGACAGTTTGGGAATGTCAGGATTAAAAATCTAGTAAAGTTTCTTGGCACTTGAATTATTGATGTCAGTGTTGAACAATTAATTATCTCCATATTTCATTGAGAACGGATGCAATAGATCACATTATAGAAAAGAGATACATACAAATACGTTTGGAAAGTTCAACATACACAATCAAAGTATAAAAATTTACCACCTCGCACCTCCTTGAACATTTACTCTTTTATATATCGTCTTAAAGAAATGCTTTTGATTCTATAAAGAAAACTGAACTGTGACCGCGCTGCGTGTCCTGGGCGTGGATTTACTCCCACATGCCAGTGTCTCAAACATAACTGTCTGTGATAATATTGTGCGCAACTGCATGACGGAGTTAAGAGATTGACAAGACCTCATGACAAACTCAACTCTTAGTCGTTAAATGTTTTGGCTCTGGGAATATTCAGCCAGATAGCGACGCCACCACAAAGCTGCACCATGGGGCAGTTTATCTTTGTATTAATGTTCCTACTTGATGTCCTGGTGCGTTTGGGTACTGGTCAACAACATTTACGCGCACGTGTCGGACCTTGGAGACACCGGATTCAGTGGGAGAATAACGGTCAGCTGTACAGTCTGCTGAGCACGGGGACTCAGTATCGTCCCCCTGCACAGTCCAGAAGACGCACTCAACTTTTATTAACAACCAAGAACAGTTTTAACCGAGTTAACCACCTTGTTGCACCCAGTAGACCCGGCAGAGTCAGATCTGGAGACCCCGAGGACGCAGTCAGGGTTCATTCTCTACAAAACGACCACGGTCTAAATGATGCAGCTGTTCTTGTTCCTGATGCTGGTCAGTACTTTGTCGTTTCTGGACATCCTGGGGCACCCGGTCAGGCTCCACAGCGAACGGCAAATGCAGGAGAAGAGACTGAGGCTTTTGGATACCGTTCACATCGCGCTGCGTCAAACAGCAACGCTGTGTCCGTGTATGAGTTCTCTGGTAGCGGAGTCCCGCGAGGTGGCCGCAGCGCAGCTGGGGATGATGCCGGTGCTCATCAGGACGCTGCGCCACCGATTAGATCAGCAGATTTTACGCACAGCCGAGGTGCAGGGATAAGACCCGAGGGCTCGGATTTAACTGCCCGATCACATGCCACATCTGGACCGGTCACCATGGCCGAGGAGGACAGTGCGGACGCACGACGCATGTCTCAGCAGAGCAGACTGGTTTTCACGGGTGATGCTCGCACTGCGCACGGAAGTTCAGCGGAGTCAAATATATTTTCTCCCACAGCGTCGTCCGGCAACGCTGTAGATGTAGAAATACACTTTCCTCGTGCGAGGCCCGAGCAAACACGGACTACAGATGTGAGTGACCCGCGAGATCCACACAGTATTCATCACAGAAACTCGGTGTTCTACAACGTTTATCCACCAGACAGACTGAACAGGGGTCCTGCGCGCACTTCACCTGGAACCGGCGGCTATGGCACCAGATTATTCCACAATGGTGAGGCAGAGAGATGAGAAATCGTTTCAATAACAACAACAATAGGCTATAGGTGGTTTTAGTACATATTAGTGTTTTATTCGATGTTGGTGTTTTTATTTTTGGCAATTGTTTACCAGAGGGTCATAGAACACGTTAAATATGAGTATTTCATTGTATTTGTATTGTCTGTCTGTATAGTTTCCCATCAGGGACAATAAATGACTGAACTGATAATAATAATACATCATTTTCAACCACCATGATTTACTGCAGGTCTGCCAGACCTGGTTCCTGATCCTTACTACATCCAGGCGGCCTCTTACATCCAAAGAGTGCAGATGTATGCACTTCGCTGTGCTGCTGAAGAGAACTGTCTATCCAGGTGCACATCATTATTTATTTGACATAACACCAGTCAGTCAAGTGAAACCAGTTGGTATTTGGTCATTATCTAACTGTGTTCATCTGTGTTGTGGTATAACTGCTTCAGCTGTGTGGTCAGTCTGGTTCACATGTGCAAATAAAAATCAAGATAATCCCTCTGAGGTTGCAACATTAGGATGTGCTGGACCCTGTTTTCTGTTTGGACACTACAGCTGAATGGCAGTGAAGTGTAGAGTGACTGGACAATGTGGCAATCGCCCAAGATTCTCTCCTCTGATGTGTGCAGCCACTTTGCCAAGTCAAAGAAGCTGTGAAATGAAAGGCAAAGGATTCCTGATGTGAATGCAAACAACTAGTGAGGCAAGACCAGACAGCACCTGTGCCACTGTGACGGTGGATTACTATTTGTGTGGCCAGACAGAAGGATTTATTGTCTGGATATTGTTAAAATGCCACAAAAAGGTGAACTGGGTACTCATTCCTTTCCTGTTTCCTTTTCCCTTAGGTCTGCGTATCATTCGAGTGTGAGGGACCTGGACTACAGAGTCCTGCTGCGGTTCCCACAGCGAGTGAAGAACCAAGGAACAGCAGACTTCCTCCCAGTGAGGCCCAGACATGAGTGGGAATGGCACAGCTGTCACCAGTGAGTTCACCTCATAAATTACACTGTTAAAATGTATTCAGTCATTTTTCTTACAATATTTTCAATGCGAGAAAATAGTTAAGTGCTGAAACTTTATTGAAAGGAGACAGTGACTTATATAAGAGGCAATATCTTAGGGCTGGATAGCGATACTGTTTGTGTTTTAGTGAGAACTAACAGTGTTCATGACGGGCTTTCTCAAACTGTGCAGAAGTTACGTTCAGAGCTCTAAAGTGACTCTAAATTTCATGAAACACTTGACTGTGCATGTAATAAATGTGAGAGCAAAGAGTTACTCAGTGTTTGAGAGAACCGGGCCAGCAGAAACTTAAGCTTAATGTCATTTTTTTTTGTGTGTATTTGTATTTGTATTTGTATACTCAATAAGGCACACAAGGAAAGACTTCAAAATAAAACAGGGAACAAGGAAGTGAAAACTAGACAGAACTAAAAGCACATCGTAAAGAAAACCGATCATTAAAAAGTCCAACAGAAGACACAGTAGTGTAAATGTGTGGTGACACACAGTTACTGCACAGCATTCACTTACATCTGCAGTATCTCTGTTTCTCTGCAGGCATTACCACAGCATGGAGGCCTTTAGCAACTACGACCTGCTGGACGTCTCTACTGATCAGAAGGTGGCTGAGGGACACAAGGCCAGTTTCTGTCTGGAGGACACGTCATGTGACCCGGGAACAAGACGCCGCTTTGCCTGCACTGCTCACACACAGGTTGGTCAGCACAGTCTGTAATTGATGAGATTATTTTTCCATAGATCCACCCACAGTTACTACTTACTATTTGCTCATTTGGTTGTTTCGTGGCATTTAAGGAATACACATGAAGTCAAAAGAAGGTTTATAATCCATGACTACATTGTTTTTTTATCAGGGGCTCGGTCCTGGTTGCTATGATACATATCATGCAAACATTGACTGCCAGTGGATCGATATCACTGATGTACCACCAGGAAACTACATACTGAAGGTGGGCTCTGTTTCATGAACAGGACATGTTCAAATATAAAATATAAATATGTTGTATGAGTAATAATGATTCTTGCTGTTTTTCAGGTGACAGTAAATCCCTCTCAGCTCGTCCAGGAGTCTGATTTTTCCAACAATGAGGTTCGCTGTGACATCACATACACAGGAACCCACGTCCAGGCAAGAAACTGCAGGATCACTGGGTAAGTAAGAGCGTAAGAGCGATTTAAATAACTAAGTCAGAGACATTAATAAAACCTGATCACTATCCTCTGTTTTTAACAGAAGCTGACCTGACTGAAGACTGAACACTTTCCCCTCACAGAAATACATATTTCTTATATTTAATACCGTCTTGTTGCTCTCTATAAAGTTGCTGCTCACCTGTGCAGCTGTTTACACTTCAATGTTTGCTTTTATCATGTTTGTATTTATGGCATAATATATTGTAGTTACATGATATCTTTTTGGTTGCATTATCCTTTTTTATTTGTACTGGTATTTGAGGAAAGGGAGACGTAAGGACTTTGAGGAAAACATGTTTGTACAATTCACGAAAACAAGAAACTTGTCTTCAATTAATTTGTACACTCTGACTACAATGGTGCTTTATTTCATAGGAAGATGTGGTCCCCTGAAATTGAACAGCATTTCAATTCAATCGACTGTATCTGTATTGTGCATGTGCTACATACATAGAACAGAGCAAGTGCTCTACTGTATTTAAAACAGTAATTGTCTGTGTTTCTGCCGCTCAGTATCAGCGACAATGTATGTATGTTTTTCTTCGTCTGAATGGTTTCTAATGCTTGACCTTTTCAGCATTTTATTATATTTTATAATAAAGTTTCTTTTTGATTTTTGGAAACAAAATTGTCGAGACAGGTTTCAATAATCAATAGTGCTAAACAAATTTATTAGACCAGTGTTTCCCAGTCCGGGTCCTTGGGGAGCGAATTAGTTTCCCTTCTCCAACACACCTGATTCAAATGAATGGCTCAGGTGTGTTGGAGCAGGGAAACATTAAAACATGCAGGACAGGGAAACACTGTATTAGACCACCACCACTCAAAAAAAAAAGAAAACATAAAAACATTTTTTTATTGTTATTTATTTGCCAAATAACAAAATGAAACAGTGACTTTGAAAATACATGGATAACAACAATAATTATATTTTACTGTTAAAAATATTTAATTAATATTAACCATTACGGAAACACCAATGATTTTGATAATTACCAATGCTGTTAATTTAGAGCAGCTGTGGTGTTGGGTGGTGATCTAATAAAAATATGTGTTAAGCACTGTGTACACTTTCAAGTCTAGGGAAGAGAGTATAAATATACTGTATAAACAGTGCACAGCAACTCTGCACAATTCTTATGGTTTGAAACAAAGTCCAACTTTAGAACAGAGATGAAGAAGGAAAAAGGAAGAAGAACTAAACAAAACACACACACACACAACAAAATGAAGAAAGAAGACAAAGAAAGAAAGAAAACACATATACACAGATTTAACTCAGTTGCGTAATAGTTGTAATAAAGCAGTCACCAGGAAAAATATTTTTCTTGAGGGTCCCAAGAGTCATTCAAAACAACATGTTTGTGTCTGGTGGCTAATTTAATATTATGCATAACATTCCACGTCCACTGACGGTAAGAAGGACAGTGATAACTGAAACATGAAGTCATTCCTCTGCACATTTACCATGAATATCCTCTCTGTTAATAATAACCTGAGCTTCGTGCCGTCAGACCGTGGACTGGTACATTTGTTAAATGCTTCTGGAGTAACACACTTAAGACGCACACGTGAAAAGGGTTCCACTTTGCATGTGTTTGCCTCCTGGAAATAGCAGCAGAAGACGTGCAGCGTCAAACCGTGAGCCTGCTGTTGTTTGTCATGTTGTGTTACAGCGGGTGAGTGATTGGCCAAACATTTATTCACCTGGCAGTGACTCCAAATGAGGTGTCTGGGAATGCTTCGCTCTGTTTGCACTTTGTCACCACATTTATTCTGTGTGATTGGTGGGCGAGGGTGATTATTTGTGTAAATACTCACCACAACCATATTTTCTTAAACACAATTCATTCCTTTTGCAGCAGAAGAGCTGTTTGTCATCCAACATAAATACATCACCTCATGATCTTCCTGTGGTAAATATCCACCAGAAAGAGGTTTGACTGTTTTTGACTGTGAACGCAGAATGTTCAGCACCACATTTCTCTTTTCCTGCACAAGGTGTCTCACCATTCTTTGTGAACATACAAAGTAAACCTGTGATGGTTGACATTAAACATAAGAACTGAGGAGATTTGTTCCTCAACAATGATCCTTGTGAAGTGGAACTTTTCAGTGACTTGGATGATTAATATTTCGACAGATCATAGCGACTGTTGTACTTATTGCAGTGCATCGTCCGTTACTGTACGATGAACACTAAAGCTAATGAAAACTAAACTAAAACTAAACATTTACAGAAAACAAAAATGAATAAAAACTAAAACTAATGAAACATCCACAACTATTATAACCTTGGTTTCATCTTAAACATGAGACAACAAGAATACATTTAATAGTGTTTTCAATTATTACTTTATCGTTTGTAATCTGTCTTTTGTATTTATTATGTATTATAGATTTATTACTGTAAAACAGATCTTGATCTCAGTGGGTCTTTACCTGGTTAAATAAAGGTTAAATTATCAATAAAAAATGTGTGTTGCTGACTTCTTGGCCAGATAAAAAAGATCACGCTCTTGATGGGACTTTATCTGGTTAAATAAAGGTTAAATAAATAGATTTCACTCATGCTCTTATTCAAGCATGGTGTCTCTGTGGAGCCCACACCATGTTTGGACACTGAGCTCCCTGATGAGAGTGTAATGACAGAGGGTCAGGACAGAGCCATGGCTCCTCCACAGCTCCAGGTGCTGTTTGCTCAGCACAGGCCAGAGTGCTAAGCCTGCAGGGCGTGCAGGATGGGGAGAGGTGCCGGTCGCTCCTATCCGGCCCTGCTGGAGATGACAAGGAGGAGAGAAATTCCACAGATCCACAGACAGCCAGGAAAACTTGACTGCAAACCGCTGACATCAGCAGCACCACCACCACGACTAAAGCATCCTTATCAGGAGTTGACTGTCTGTGAGGCTGTGCCCGAAACAGCTTAACTGTCTGAGACTCCCAGTCAACAAGTGTCCGAGCCAACAGGCGAGACTGCACTGACACAAAGTATGATGGAGGCCCGTTTGTTGCTTGTACAGACAAAATGTCAATAGTGAGCGTATTAGTGTTCCATCTCCTGATATTTCATTTCAATCTGTGCCATCAGGCCCCTGGTTTTTATGTATATAAACATAAAGACTGTGTTATAAGATAAACATTGTAACATAGTGATAATGGCTTTTTTGGAGAGAGTTGGATGAAAATAAATCAAATGATGAGGTGAAAACTACTTGGAGCTGAGGAGAAGTCCTATTAGTCATACGTAATTTCTCACTGTGGAAAAATTGTTAGTTCACTTATGGGTTAGAGTTTTCAAGTGCCAATAATGTGACTATTAAAAATCATGGGTTTACAGAAGACTTGCTCACACTGTTGATTCATCATGATGCATTCAGTATATTCAGCAGGTATTAAACATTAAAATATTAACGTTATAATGAAATAGATTAATAACACAACGAGTAAAAAAATAAACTGCAACATTAATTGGAAAAACAAAAATAAATCTAAAAATAATTCACTTTTGAAAGCGACTTCAAAGAAGACAATGTGCTTCCCTGATCTCCACCGATCATTCCACAACTGAGGAGCCTGAACAGAGAATACCTCTAGTTTGAGGTCAGACCATGAAAGAATAAAGTTACAAGTTTACACACACTTATGTTGTCTTTTTGTTTTTTTCTTCAGTGTTTTTATGACTGGTCTAAGAGCCCTTGAATTGCTTCCTTTTGACAAATAAAGTATTTTTTTAATTGAATTGAACAAAATGGAACATTTATCACTGATGACTACTCAGCCAAAGATGTTGAACAATGTTGTTAAAAAAACAAACGGAAGAAGAATTTCCTGTGCAGCTTCCATCTCATGCTGATTTGACAAAGACAGAATAGAAACATGTTTTCATGGTTGAGCTCTCTAGTTGTTGTTCTGCTCTAAAAAGTGTTATATTAACTCAAATCTGATGCATTAAAGTGTTGATTCTCAGCACTTGTTGCTGTTTTTGTGGACTGGAATATGAACCTCAGTGTAGGTGTTCTGTTCATGTTTACTTTTTTGAGAATAGTTTGTTTATGGCAAAGAGAAGAAGCTATTTATGTGAGAACGGTGGAAATGACTATTTTCTCTCCTCCTGGTATTACACAGCTGGCCACTTGACATCCTGACGGAGGACACAATGTTTATCCGGGCAGGACAAGGACTCCCTAAGTCTGCCCATTTACACATCATTATAGACGCAGTTTTCCCTGTTTGAAATAGAAGAATGTGTGCCCAATAATCCTCGTACTTTCCCTGGAGGCGCTGCTGTGTAAATATAAAAACACTCAGCAGACTGTGTCAGTAAATACATGCTGGTATTAATCCTGTTATTGTATAATCCTTGGGCTGGGAAGTGGAACTGGACAGGGAGGACGTCTGAGTGAGGCTGCAGAGGCTGCAGGGAACATGGGGCAGGCAGTTGGTTTTTGGTCTGAATTTAAGTCTAAATGTCTGTATTGTTTTATTATTTTTACACAAGAGTGTCTGACTATGTTCAGCAGTCTCCTCACGTACCAAACATCAGTTCACAACGATACACAGCGTTACACTTCACATGGAGGTTCCAGACACAGAAAAACACAACATTTTACAGACATGCAGGAGCAGATGCATGCTGTCGCCTCTCACACAAAGTGATGTTCTACTGTGAAAACAAGAGGAATGTAAACGCACAGCAAACATGTTTGCATAAGAACATGATTGTACTGAGTTGAATGTATTGTGCAACAAACCTGGATACAAGTATCTACAAGTAAATATCCCCTAAAGGTTTATGGGTTTTAATTTATTAGAGGATATACAGTACAAATAATGTTTTTTTGTGCTTTACAAACACTAAAATCGTTTTAAAAAGACATTTTGATTTTTTTTAGATTTGTACTTGTACTTGCATTTGTACTGTTTTTAAAATTAGATTTTAGCTAATTGAATAAACTGTTCTCAGCAGGCTGTAAATAACTGTTTATGCACTTTTTACTGTACATGTCACATTATGACACACCAAAGCAACACTTACATGTACATCAAAGCATTGCCAAGACATCATTTACTGTTTACTATTACTTTTGTTGTATGGGAAGAGAGGAAGATGAGATCATTTAACGAGACAAGAAATGTCTATCTATAATTACTGTTGGTTTCCGTCAGTTTATATTGCATTGATTTGCATTTACCTTTCATAGATACACCAAGTTTTTCACCTCCTTCAAGCATAAAAACGTTTAAGCAATATTTGAAACTTAGATGAAAAAAAACCTTCAATAAATAATTATTATAATGATTTTGTATTTTTCCTTGTACATATGGCACCACTACTTAAATACAGTATAATATGGTAATTGATTTAAATGTAATTAATTTCTACGACTATTCCCCGATAATTACATTAATAGTTTGGCACTTTTAAGATGGTTGAAATAGTGTTCTACTAGTACAGTTGTTACAGTGCTATGTTTCATCCCTGTTTTCACAGTCGTATATGAGCAGTAGAAAAATGGTTGTTTGGCGACATCGTGTGGCCAGTAAGGGTAATGTTGCAATTCTGTACAAAACATTTTTTATTATTACGATATATGTATACATGATTTTACGTCTGCAATTGTGTAAAATTGTGGAGTTTTTATTTTTAAGCCATGGAGTCTTTATGTTTATATTTTGGTTTTGTTTAGTGACGGGGGGGAGGTGACGTTACTCACATGCGACGGGACACACGGCGCTGTTTCTGAACACCAGTAACAGTAACAGACAGCAGGAAGACATGGCGAAACTCTGTGTTTATATGAACTGTGTTTTTGTGCTTGTGTTCGGGTTGTCCTCCTTGTCTGTCCCGGCTG
Source organism: Solea senegalensis (assembly GCF_019176455.1). Classification (NCBI taxonomy): domain Eukaryota; kingdom Metazoa; phylum Chordata; class Actinopteri; order Pleuronectiformes; family Soleidae; genus Solea; species Solea senegalensis. Next base: position 8,373,181 of record NC_058034.1, on the reverse strand, counting down.
AGGCTTCTCCTGAGCAGACGAAGACGGTGGAGTTCAACGTTAAACCGGGAGGAGTGGTGTACACATTCTCCGAGGCATTTGTGAGTGAATTAAATTTAAATTAAACTTAACATCTCTGTCATTTTCACTCTGTTTCCCCCTCGCCTTCAATCACCTGCCTATACTCTAATACTCGAACTAAAGTTTAACTGTTCAATTCGCCATGTTATTGTTATTATCTCCGTTGTTGCTCGTCAGTCAACGACCAAAAACTCGTAACAGCAAACATATCACGAAGTGGTGATGCATTAATTTATTGTATCTTTAATGTTGTCATACATTTACTTTATTTGATATTTTTTAACCACATAATGGAAAAACTACATTTAGCTGTCGCAGGTTGATGAAGACACAGCCCGTGAGCGGCTGACACGTCGTTGCCACACTGGCTTCTCTGATTGGCTGAGCTTAAATGAACGAGAGCTACTGTTATAGGTTGAAAGTCTACATTTCATGTCTGGGCATTAAAACGTATGACTATTTTTTTACTGACACTAATATTTTGTATTTAACATACTTTGATTAATGTCTTAAGCTAAATAATAACAAATGTCCATCAAAATAGATGCCTTATCTACTACAGCAGCCATTTTGACTTGCCATCACAGGAATAGCACAGGTGTTTCTATTAACATTAATGACGTTTTTAAAGATTTAATTAGATAGTTGTATAATATGTCCTACAAGAATGTATGAGAACAATGGGAGACAGGGAATACTGTTTGCCTTATGGCGTATTTAATTTTTGATTCACGATTCAAGGATCATTGTCAGCATCAGAGTAAGCCATTATCTTTTTGATATTTTATAATATTGATATAGATCATAATTTAACTTTTATTGTGACATATATATATATATGTATATATATAATTATGTTGTTATGTTTGATTAAAAGCTGTTTAAATTCCAGTTCTGGGAGGGAGGATTTCTCTCATCTGTGTTTTTGCAATGTTTTGGTCCTCAGACCTTCATCAACAACCTCAACATTAAATCAGCCAAATGTTTTTCTGTCAATCAGGTTGAAAAAGGAAACACGCTCATGTACATTCTAACTCTAACCCATGTATCTCTAGAGCGCAGTTAAGATAAGCTCTGAAGTTATTTTTATTTTTAACCTTCAGCTGAACACTGACACTTAATTAACAGTGGGGGTTATTGAACTGCAGTCAAAGTAACTGATTGGTTAATAATGGCTGTCATAGTAATATGCAGGATCAATGCACTAACTACCACTCTCATCACAGAGGGATTATGAATGTTCCTTCACTTACGCTTCACAAGGGGGAACCAATGAGGTGAGTCTCTCACTTATTCATCATCATCATCATATTATTATTATTATTATTATTATTTTTATTATTATTATTAGAATTATTATTATTATTGTTATTATTAACTTTTATTTACAGCAGTTTGAAGCAAATTTCTCTTCTGTTTATACTTAACAGCAATGGCTGATGAGTGTTGGCCTGAGTGATGATGACACGCTGTTTTCCTGTTCTGTGTGGAGGTGACACACACACACACACAAAACAAACTTGTTTTTTATATTTTAGTTAGGACACAGGACACAATGCATTCCCTAGCCCCTTATGCTAACCATAACCATCACATCTAAATGCCTAACCCTGAACCTATACGCAATTCTAACCCTAAACCTTAAACCAGGACTTAACCCTTTAAAGTTGTGGGACCCAGACAAAAGCTTGCTGCAAATCAATAAAAGTGGAATATACAGTTTGCACTCCCTGTGTCACACTTTTGGTCCTTGAATTTGAGGGAGCTGATCCTGGAAAGTCAGTGAAAGTTCCCCTGAAACATAATTATGACGACTGAATATGTGGATGAATATATGAAAGTGACTTAAAGTTATTGATGAAATATTTTCCCACATTTCCTCCAGGCCTCAGGGGAAATCTTACCTGTTTTTCACTCAGTTCAAAGCTGAACTCAAGGGAACCAAGATTGAATACGCCAGCGCTTATGTAAGTATAAAGAAACACTCTTCAATGTTACGTAACATTGTTAACTTGAGTTTGTATTATAGTGTCAAATGCACCTGGTTGCCAGCAGCCAGTTTCACCATCGATATCTTTCTACCTAGATTTGGTAACTTGAGACCCAGCAATGCATTTTGTCCCATGTGACGGACAATGGTTTCACAGCTTTATTTCAAAAACAAAACGGTCTACAAGAATAATTTGTTGGGCTTTGTCCAATGGAACAGAAACTCTGTCTCTCCAAAATGGCTGCCATACCGACCAGCATGTTTTATAGGCACAAGAAAAATAAAATGAATCCAGATATCCAGATATATATTTAAGGTAAAAAAATTGTATTTTTTAAGCATTAGTTTTTAATCGATAGTTTGAGGTGGTTTTGGTAACATATGTCTATATTTAAAGGTGTAAGAAACTACGGAGGCCCTCATATCCCAGAGGGTTATCATTCTTCTTTTCATAGTATTGCTATTGTAGAAACACAATGGTGCCACAGAAGCCAAATGATATTTATTTTAAAGTGATTTATACAAACATATTATGGGAAGTATATTCAATTTCTGCCTTACAACCCTTATAAATGTAAAACCCTGGACCTTTAATGGTAATCCCATACAACATAGATCAAAATAATCACACGGTGGAGTAGTGGTTAGCAATCTCGCCTTGCAGCGAGAAGACCCGGGTTTGAGCCCGGTTGGAACAAGGGCCTTTCTGCATGGAGTTTGCATGTTCTCCCCGTGTGTGCGTGGGTTTTCTCCGGGTTCTCTCCGGGTTCTCCGGCTTCCTCCCACAGTCCAAAAACATGCAATGTGGGGATTAGGTAAATTGGACACTTGGAGGGAGTGTGAGAGTGAATGATTGTTTGTCTCTATCTGTGTGTGGCCCTGCGATGGATTGGCGAACTGTCCAGGGTGTACCCCGCCATTGCCCGATGTAGCTGAGATTGGCACAACACCCCCCACGACCCTCTGGTGGAGGATAAAGCGGTTAGATGATGATGACTGACATTTTAGAATATGTGAAATGATTATTTGTATCTTAAAACAAGTTAAAACACATTAAATGTGTTTAATGTTGAACAACAGCAGAAATGATGTACCCATTTATGCAACTAAAGAAATGCTAATTAAAAAAGTAAAAAAAATAAAAACCTGACACTGATCTTCAGTGTTGTGGAGGATAGACTGCACTATAATATGCACAATATATTTATATAATACTGTTGGTGCAACACATTATGAACCTCCCCCTGTGTTTTTGCTTCTTAGCACTTTTACTGAATGATTAGTTGGAGTGGAGCTTGTGTTGGACAGCAAAAAGCTCACAGGACTTTATGACCTAACAAAGACAAAGTGCAGTAATGACTTTTTCCTTGATATTGCCTCACTACCTCAGGCAGCCTGTCAGTGCAGAGATTAAGCTTCTCATTTTGAGCCAAAGTAAGTTAAAAAATGTAGAATTCAATGTGTCTGCACAAATGTCAGAAGTCAGGGGTATTGATTTGATGTTGATGATGAACATTTCTGCAAAACCTGCAAGTAATAAACCAGCCACCTGCACACCAGCAAGACATTTATCAGGGTAAAGGCTGAGATCTTAGGAAGATTTGTTTGTGCTGCACTTTTCTCACCTGATGGAAACAGCTGTCACTGTGCTGTCTCAGTTTCTATGACGGAGACGATTACTGTCACATGTAATGTCACTGTTTATTGTTTTGCAGCGGTGGGCTTCTTATTTACAGATGCATATGTAAATTGCATTACCATGTAAGCATAAATGGGGTCAGGTTTCTCCAAGCTCACAGCGATATGGACTTACCACATAGCTACAACTGACTTTTTATTAGTACTGGTTTATGCCACAAATTGCTTTCAATAAAAATAGGAAAACTGCATCGCCAATTATAAAGGGATTTAATGGGATGTGTCAATGGAAGTGTAATATAATATTCATAATTATATTTTTATTTATAAATTGTGGAGACCTGAATCCAAGAATTGTGGGGTTTTTTTTTTTGCTTAAAGCGTTTTCAAAGAAACTATGATTAGAATAAATGGCAAGAAATTGCCAATCATTTGGTGGTGCAATTCAATGCATCTATTTCAAGTGTAACACAATTAAGTGAACAAATCATAAGGAGCAGAAAGATCACTGTAAGAAATGTGTCGAGTCAGCATCTCGCAGCGATGAGCTGGTGCTCAGTCAATTTACTAAAAGGAGGAGAGGAGAGGAGAGGAGAGGAGAGGAGAGGAGAGGAGAGGAGATCCCTTAGGATGCAGATGGGCAGTTTGAAGATTTGAGGAAGATCCTTTTCGTTCATTAACAGTCTTAGCTGTGGGCTTTTGTTTAGTTGGATATGTTTAATGTCACAGCATCAAAAAAAAGTCAACCTCATTCCAAAATTATAAAAGCTGCAATATTAACCAGTGAAATGACATCACTGATGTGAAAGCTTGCCTTGACACTGGTTCAAAACTGGTTCAAAAATGAATACATGAAAAAAAAAAAAAAACCTGTGTGGTGTGCAAACGCCTTACAAATCAAAAGATTTCTTCCATTGAATGTGACAAGCTTCAACACAATTTTTTATTTTTTATTTTTTAATTTATTCAGAATAAACAAACCAAACTCTGTCTCTAGAGACGGCCACATGTGTTTCTCTGTTACCCGAGCGACACCTTTGTTCCATGTTGCAGGCTTGGAGTCAAGTTCACCACTTGATGCCACTAAATCCTATACACTGACTGTTTGAATGTCACCTCAACATCAGCTGAAACGGTGTGATGCAGAGTGTAGCTGACACTATGAGACCCCTGAGCAAATTGTGATAAAATATGCTTTTACTTGCATGTTGGACCAGTCTTTGCAATATGTCCCCTCCTCTCATACATAATGTCTCCATGGAAACGCATCATGTGCTCACCACGTCCTTTGCACATTTTTAGATCCTCTCTTGACAGTTAAAGCTAATACTAGCTCATACCAACTCTGTCAAACTAACACAAACGGAGACGTTGAAAGTAACAAACTTTATTTGTCCTTGAAACCAAACTCCGGATCGTCTTTGCACTTAATGTTTCACTATGGGAGGTGAATGTCTGGACTTTTCCGAGCACAGGAAGTCCACCGTGTCTGATGTGGTCGTCAGTGAAGTGAAGTGCACCTTGACACGCCTCCTTCCTCCAGCAAGGACAGTCTCCTGACACACAGTCCTTAATGAGAGCACATGATTCAGCCTCCTGCCTGCTCATGCTCGGTGCCCTGCAAATAAAAAAAAAAGCAAACGCAAATAACTTCACTATGTGACGGGACTGTAATAACCTTGCATACACAAACACACCTGCCACCCCCATGCACGATCTACTTGACCTTGTTGTCGCAACCTCCAGCTTTCCTGCCTGTCTGCAGCACCACCTCTTATCCTGTTAATTTTTCTCCTTTTCTCCCTGTTCCTTGTCCTCCACATCACTTCTGCTGTACGTGTCTCCAGTCGCAGTCTGCAGCAGCAGGACACAGTGACGTTCCCTTGAGGCCGGAGGAATTTACCATCAAAGACTCAACAGGTGAGAAATTGGTCAACCTCAACTGCTTGTCACGTCAATCTCTCAGTCCACCTCCCTGGCTCCCTCCCTCTCCTTCATTTTTGCGAGTTCCCTGCTGATTTCCCTTTAAGCATATGTGCCAGCAGTGAGTGGGTTGTCATTTGTCCCTGTAGATTATTTGTTGTTTTTTAGTTTCTTCCCCACTGTGTGCCTTCAGTTCCAGACGTTGACTAAGTAACAACTCTAACTCAGAGCAATTTACTGTAACTGCCATTTTCAGCAGATACGACTCTGCAGTAAAGAAGCATACTGACTGAAAAACTCAACAACCATCACGCACTTAAACATAATCCCATTTCTGGGAAACAATGTCACTTTGCAGCAGATACATTTCCTTTTTTAGATGCGTTAGAAGTTCTCTAACTTTAGAAGTTCGAGTTTCCGTTAGGGGGAGGTGTGGAGTCATGACTAGACTCAATTTACCACACCAAGAATTGAAAACTAGAAAACAAGTAATGGCAGTTGAGGCCTCCAGAGAACGACACTGTCGCCATCTACAGGCAAATAATGTTAACCTTTTTGCCACCTGCAGACAATGAGTGTGACAAAATAAATGATTTTGGTTTTTGTGTAAAACACATTTAGGAGACATTGTATTTACTTAAACTAGCACTTTGCCGTATATTGAGATAAGACTCTAGCTCTGTACTTGATGGACAGTCATGAGACTGATTTCAGTGTTTATTAGACATTCGGATATTGAAGTAAATCTTTCAGAATCCTGAATTTAATCTGTAATATTTCAGAAGCGTGGATATTAAACAAAGTTTGCTTTTCAATAGAATTAATCACCTAACCAGAGCAAACGGCATATTAACATGGAGTGAGACCCGTGTTCATATACAAGGTGAGGCACCAAGATGAACACAGATAACCCAGGTTTCTCATTTACTCTGTTATCTCTGTATCTGTGCCCCGTTTCTTTTTCTTAGGAAATGAAAACTGGTTTGTTCTCCCCTCCCCTTTCTTCCAAAGTAATGAAGGACAACAGATACACTATAGGCACAATGTACACGGAGGTTTTTCTCAGTCAGCAAGAAGAAAAAAAAAATGCTGTAGAGAGCAGAATATTTTTAGGTTGAATATCTTAAACAAAAAAAGTTGAGCACAAAGCAGCAGCTCTTAAAGAAAACAAATGCAGTTGTAGGGATAGCTGCATGCAGGGGACAACATAAACCATTCTTACCATCAAGACATGATGAGTTCAGGGTAATGTCGGGGAATGTGGGTGCAGACATTCTCTGGATTTTTTCATTCGCATATGACAGTTCAGTTTGTGATTTTCTGAGTGGGACACACTGACAACAGCAGGAGATTGTCCACAGGATACAGGCAAGGGGTGTGACATCTGGTTTGAGCAAACAAGACACATGTCTGTCCCTCTAACTGTGAATCCTTTGGAGTTTCTGCTGCTGCATTCTCATATAAGCTTATTCAGCCACTAACCAGGTTTTATTAAGGAGCCGACAGGTGAATAACTGGAGCGACTCTTGCAGGCGTCTGAAAGCAGCTATATTTGTTTGAGGGCAAACTGTAAGTTAGCATCAGCCTGATTCCTTCAACAAAACAGCCTGCTCTGCAGCTCCGACACTTTGGAAAATTGTTAATGGTTTAGGAGAGTGGCAGACTGTAAAGGTGCACCAGTGAATACATTTGTCTTCATGTTCATGGTGACTTATACTGTCTCTGGTGGTTTCATTCAGCCACTTCTTAGCAACCACCTTTTTAAATATGCATACATGCTTAAAAAGAGAAAATGTGATTTTTTTTCAGTTTCTTGTTTCCACAGACCTTATTTCAAGTGTCTGTCCACAAACTGATCAACTTCTGGATGTGGGAACCATAAATGTTTTAAGAATCATTCCTGCAGCACTTTATTACCGTCCGTGCCTATAGATGGTTCACGTCTACGTCTGTTTGTTGAGCTCTTTCTGCTGTTACTTTAAAAACAGGCAGTGCAGGTCAGACTGGACCTGCAGCTTTGAAAATGCTGCCTCTGCAGCTCTGTGGTCAGGTGATGCAGAATTAGTTCAGGCTTTGCGTGTCCTTATTTCTGTGATAATGTGAGGTGTACTCTCCCTTCTGACTTCTAGTGACCCACAACGAAGGAAAGTTCAGTGCTCAACTCTCCAAATTGGTCGCCATCGGACGGACACGACACGACGAGCTGTAAGCGGTCAGAAGGGTGACCTGGCTTTGTTCATGCTGTGACCAGTCACAGCTCTGAGTTGGGGGCTCAGTGTCCGTCCCTCATCAATGAGGGGTGAATTTGGAAAATGTTCCTCCTAAATGACAAGTAAAAAATTGAAGTAGGACAATACTGATGCTCTGGTACGGCCTATGCAGCAATTTGTGTGGTGAATTTTTTTTTTTTCCAAGATGGTAGATTTATGCTACTTTTGACAAAAATAATTAAACAGCAAGCAGCTGGTGGAGTATCCCAGTTTCCCTCTCTCTCTCTTTTTTTTTTACATAATGTCCTAGTTAAATTTATGCCATAAGATTAAGTGTTTCCATAGTTTGTGAGGCTCTTATATTTACAGCAAATAAATCTGCCCTGATCCACTGGGGACGTATGTGAATGTATAGGGGATTGGCGTCTGGAGGTTTTGTTGAGTATAGATAACACATTTAGAATTGGGAAAGGATTTATCCATCTTGTGTAATCCTAAGAGGAAAGTGAGTAATCCCCAATATCGTCATGGCACACACATAAACAATTACATTTTGCTCAGTCTCATTCTGTTCTAAAGCTGCTGTTGAGCCAACGCCCCAGTCTCTGTTTATCTTCATCTGTTCCAGATAACTCACATTTGATCCTCCATAATCACAATTCAGTATTATTTGTGATAAGTCTTTGTTTTGTGCTTGCTTTTTGGGCCAGAAGTGATACTTATCATATGGAATTAAAGGTCCAGTTTATAACAATTAGTTGGGTTTATGGGCATAAATTGAATATACTACTCATAAGTGTAAAAAATACTTTAAAATACCTTTATAGTAAGATTCCTACACACACGTTAGGCAGGTGCCTTACTTTACAGGCTGCCATTGCGCACTGCCAGTTTCTGTAGTAACCCAAATGGAAGTAGCAGAAGCTTGCAATGCAAACAAAAACGGCTCCACCCACATAAACCAGATGCATGAACTAATTAAGGAGAAAGTGGAGAGCGGAAGAAAGGAAATTATTCTGTATTAAAATCCTTTTTGCAAAGGCCACTGTAGTTCCCTGACACTTTTGGATAATGGAGAGGTGAAGGTAGGAGTCTCATTAATTCTTGCACTCTGGACACACTGAAGCATTTGTAGCAAACTGTCAAACAATACCAGTGCAATGTTGTTGTTTAAAAACCTGAAATTACAAAGAAATATAAAAGTTCTCAAATCTCCAAAGTTTGAAATATGTTTTCTTTTTCATTTTGTGCCCGCAAGATTACAAATGGAACACAGTCCATATAAACTCAATATAAGATCAGACACACAGTCGATCATTGGTCCTCATTCTGCCCAAAAAATGTGGACATTATTAGAAGCTTAGCAAGTAAATCAATTAAATCTGTTACATTTTATTGAAAATAAGCCCTTAACATTGTCCCTTAGCAATAATGACCACACATCTGTAATAATCTGTTGTTTTTTTAAAGTCAATTTTAAGTTTCAGAATATTTTAATCTCAAATATATATGGTGTGTACATAGAGGATTGACTTTCATCGTTGAGTGTCACGTGTGGATCAGTGAGTTTATTGTGCATGTCTCAGAGCTACATCATTATATCACATCTGCTCCCTCTCGTCTCACTGCTCTTATGTAACAAGTAGGATTACCTTTATCTCCCTTACACTGATCCAGCCCTCTTAGATCCACACAACAGTCCAGAGGATGATGTCTGGGGATAGATTTCAGATTTGAGTATTGTGCTGCTTTGTCTCTGTGGTGGGATTATGGTCTGAGGTTCGTACCTTTCTTTGGTCTTGATTTGCTTTCCATTGTCTGGCGTTTGGCGTTAAGGGAAATGCTCATCAGGGATGTTTGTGTGTCCCTCTTGTCACCATCGAGGCACCCTCTGGGGTTTCCACAGGAAATTACCACGTTCAGCGCCTGAGTGGAAATGGACAAGATCTTACTTGCTTTATATTTATAATTTTTTTCTACTTCTTGATTGTTCTCATTTCATGGTGAAATGATAAGTACAGTCTGTTTCAATAAAGACATCTTGGCACTGCTCTTGAAATGTGCCGTTCTTTACTTTACTAATGATTTGACTAAACTGCACCACCCGTGGCTTCATTAAAAGATAACAAGAAGAGAAACAAGCAAAGGCATTAAATGTCCTTGTGAGTGCTTCGGCCTTGTGAGAGCAAATATGGCCAAAAACATTTTTAATGCCCCCGTCATATCTGTCCAAAATATCAGTTTAACAGTTTTAGTACCAGTGCTAATGCATTCCTAATTTATATCCAGTTTGTATTTTGCATAAAAAAGCCAGGTGTTCTGCATACAAATGAGACGTCATATGAAGCCTCATATTATTGAAGGCATAATGAAGAATTTTCTTCAAAAAGTATTCTGCAAGCGTGCTCAATTAAAATATATTGTTCTGGGATAAATGTTTCCATGAGATAAAACGCTTCCATTGTTTCCTCTTGATTTCTGGGGGGAGAACAGCTTTGCAGAGAGGATCCGCTAAATCCAGAGCTTTTCATATACAGTCTAAGATTCAGAGGCACATATGGGAGTGTACAGAGTGGTGATCTATGAGGGCTTATAGAGATATAGAATCAGGAGGGATTTATTCATCTGATGTTAAACCAAGAGAAAATGAGAACTCTTGATCGTCCTCAAATTGACATCGGCAGTTTACAATTTACCAAACCGTGCGCAATTTAGAAGCGTTTTAATGGCTCTAACTATAAAACTTCTGAATGTAATGTAGAGAGAGTCTGTTGTATGGTCGCACTAGCAAAGCTGTTACAATAGAATCACAACCTGTGCCAAGAAACGCCCACAGCCTCCTGCTCGCAATTAAAGCAACGTACGGCAAAGCAGAAAGACTCGTTTCCAGTTTTGTGGCCTTGTGGGAAGAAAAACTGACACTTTTGTTCTCTGGATTGTTGTTCCACTGAGTAATACGTCTCCGTAGCACAATAGCTCTTTGTTTACCAACAGTTCAGTCTGTCTCTGGGATCCAGAGCTGTCTAAGCTGTCATCCAAACCCTAAACAAATATCACTCCTGTTTACCATCACACACCTGTGTAGACGTGTGCTTTCAACTTGTCTGCCCACAGTGCGACCATCGGGAAAATATAAACCCGTTGCTGCAGGACACAGGTTAACAAAAAGCTCGTCCAAGACCTTAAATTGGAGGCATTTTTATTCATGTTAGCAGAGAATAGCTGGTTGGGCCACAAGTGACCTGTGGCGAGTGGTGAGAAGGGTACTTTTAAAAACAAGAAAACATTCTGTGCTTCCAGCATTCCCATCAGACACAGCCATATTGTGCATTCAACACACCAGTGAGTAAGTGTCTGCCCCACACCAGAGGGCTTTCAAATCTGATTAGATTTTTCAAATGTGCGAGACCACAGGCACAGCAAACTTTGTAACTGATTTTAACTTGACGTTTTAATCCTGAGAAAGCACGGACTAGACGATCCATTCAAGACGCAGGACCACACATTTGGCCTTTAATCAAACCATTTCAGGGAGGAGATTCCAGGGATTTGGAATCTCGCGGAAACTTGTGTGATTTAACGTGACGTAAACAGACACAGAGGCTGACTGTCGGCGTCAACAGTTAATAGCTGTTGTGTGTGAGCGATGTTTTGTGCTGAGGAATGCCAAAAACAGTGGGCGAAGTCATGGCTGACATTCAACTGGGCTTGAACAACGGTTACGCTTTCCCGGTCAACTCACTCTCATTGGTTATTGTGGGGTCCTGCTCACGCCCCATGATTCATAGTTGCATAGTTTGACAAGATAATCTGTTCAAATCACAGGGTACCCACGATTGTTGGAAGGGCCAGATCAGGACCGAAATGTGGCCCGTTATCCTCTAGTTCATTCAAATCACATTCAAAGATCAGAATTAAAAAAGTAATCAATGAAGCTGATGACTCTCAGTGCATGCAGTGTGCACGTTTGCCTCACTCTTTCCCCCCCGTTTAACAAGTCTAATCTAATGAAAGCTAAAATGCCCCAGAAATATCTTTTAAAAATCAATATACATAGTCTTCAGATATATTCTATTGGTGTGTATTAATCTACAGTGACATTCCCAATAACAACTCTACCCGTGACATTTGTTTGAAAACACTTAAGGGAGTTGGGGCTAAAATGTTAAAAATCTATATGAAATTTCTTTGTGATTGCTTCAGTAGGAATAAACGGGCCGGAGGTGCATTGCCTCAAAAGTCAGAAAGAAATGAGAAATGGTCTAACTATTGTTCTGGGTTTTTTTTTTCTTCTACAACTAGAAACAGATTTCCCCAACAAGAAATCACTTGAGTAACATTTCAAAGAAGATGACATCAGATGACTGAAATTAATAAACCATTGATTTGTGTGCTGTATTTGTGTAATGAATCCAGCTGGCACTCCACACTTTTCCCCCTCTCCCTTCTCTACACACACACACCTGCCCCCTGTTTCTTTCTCTTTGCATGTCCTGACATTTGGAGGGGAACAGATGGAGACTGTGGTCAGGTCGTTCATGCCAGAAGCAGAGAGGTAGATGGGATTTTTTGAAACACCAGGGGCCTGTTGAAGGGTACAGTGAATAGCCGGCTGCCCCCCCCCATACGCTCATCCTGATGCTGGGCTGCAGTGACCCAGTCAGAACAGAGCCACTTGGTCTGCTCACTTCTTATCTGGCCTTGTTAAATGTACCGTCTCGAGATCTGTCACAGAGCTTTAGCCTTTCTGACCCTGCATTTGTCTTTCATACTCCTGAGCCTTAGTCGTCCGACTGGCACTGAGTTCACTATATAGTGTCTCGACCCCTGACAACAATTATCTGACCCTGACAATGTTAATACATGATAGTCGCAGTGTCTGGTCGCCTCTGTTGAAGTGAACAAAAGTCATTATCTCTCCCTTCATCTTGTCATCTTACAATAATTACAAATCCCTTCATATTTCTGTCTAATTAGCCCTTTCCCCTTTAACTGTGCAATCTGCGGCCGTCAGAGCTGGAGTGCAAAGTGAGCATCTGTATTGAGGCTCTTGTTACCAGAGCAGTAACCCAGACAGATGTTACAGTGCCCCCGTGCATGTTCACCACACTCAAGAGAAGTGTCTAGAAGGGGAGAGGGAGAAGGACGTCAGCAGAGCCAAGCTGTTCCTCCTGACATACTCACCCCAAGTTGCGTCTATATCCTGTCACCTTGGAAACTTGGTCTCAGCTCAACTTGGTGACCCTGAAATCAGTCTTCACACTTGCAGAATGTGTGGCTGGTGCTGTGAATGTGGTTGTGTTCCATCAGCCTCCCGCTCCTGCTGCATTGTCTCACACCGTGGTCGAGAGCAGCCTTCTTTTCTCTGGGTACGGAGGTGTTTTACGCGTCTCCTTCACCTTCTTTGTCGGTTCAGAGAGTCTGTGATGCGGATATGGTGGAGGTTTGCGGCCTCTGCGGCCCTTTGCTGGCGCTTTAGCTGTGGCTGCAGAGGCAATGCACACCTGTGAAGCTGCATGAGCAACTCCTGCTGAGGATGCTTGCCTCTCTTGATCAGCACTGGGTACAGTTTGCATTTCTGAGTCGGTGGGTGGGCAGCTGGCAGATGGAGGCTGAGTTGATGATGTGGAGAGCAGGCCAGCACATAGGTGGTCGCTTTGTGAGGTCTGATAAGAACCTACTTGTGTTTCTATGATGACAGATGGGCTAAGGACAGGGGGTGGGTGAGGCTTTGGAGATAGAGTGGAGGGAGGGGAGATCGGGCTGACCCTGGTGGACGAGGATGGACCAGGGGAATGAGGCCGAGAGACGGGGCTTATGGGGGGATGGAGGTTTACCGTTAGAGGAGATAGACCAGGAGTGGGAGGTCGAACAGGGAGGCTTCTTTGGGGTGGCAATGTGAGGTCACGGGTGGTGAAGTTTTGAAGCTGAGGTGGACCGGATAAAGGGAGATTATTGTTGTCCGGCAGTGCTCCATCTTTTCTGGGAGAACACCCAACACCACAGGTGAACCGAAGAGATGGCCTCCTCTCTGATGAGAGTGGGCACAGCTGCACACTTGGAGGAGACTGGCTCCTGCTATGCTGATCTCTCCTGAGGGCGCCAGATGAGACTGTGGTTCCTGGCTGTCTTTCAGACTGTGAGGGCCTCTGATGATCACTGCCTAATCTCACCTCACTGGAACTGGAACCTGAACTGGAGCTAGTATCGCTCGTAGGCCTGGCACTGTCACCTCCTCTAATCTCCTGTTGCTGCTCCTCCTCGCTCAGAACAATGGATGACGTTAGGTAGTCAATCTGCTGCACCACCTACAAAAAAGTATAGACAGTGATGAACAAATAAACAATGGAAACATCCCACAGTCTTTTTCTCAGGCAGATCAGTGAATTATTACTAATCAAAGTATAATTTGCTGTGGTTCTGAAAGGAGCTTTTTAGTCTGAGTCCTGCTTTAAAAACTCAAGTCCAGGAGTGGGTAAGATGTGGGTATTATGAAATAAAAGTTATTTGGTATTTGCAGTTTTAGAATAAGCTTCAGACAAGGGCCTTGCTTTATGGAGTTTCTACAGCAGCCCAAATTGACAAACCGGCCAGAGCATGTGTTTTGCAGTTTTGAAGCAGAAGCTCACTACGTGGTAGTGAAGGAGTCCTCGGTTTGTTACAATTTGCCGTCTCACCATTAGGTGTCATTAATCCTGACACACTGCACCTTTAAGTTGCATTACTGGACATGTTTGAGTCCACTATATCTGGACCCAACCTCTGCTATACCCTGACTAGAATATTTTTCAGTTTTCTTCATTTAATAGTAGATAAAATGTAGGACTCGCTGCTCACAGTTAAACTCAAGGTCTAATCTTAAAGATGTTCAATTTATAGCTGCTGGAATCTGGAAGCAGATCCTTTTCCTTTTTTTTGCATTTCTTGTATTATTTGGAGATTATACAGTTTTGGGTGATTCCTTTTTTTCCACATCATGCTACATTTCTAAATTAAAGCTATTTTTTTGCAATGGACTCGAACCAGATGTATAGCTCTAATCTGCAAGTATGTCACATTAGCTTGTACTACTGAGTGGAAAAATGTGTACCTCAGCCAAGAGCATATGAGAGTTTATAGCAGGGGCAGGATTTGTGAGCTAAATTTAAGTGTGTATGTGCCTTAATACCTTATACTGGATTGTGAAAAATGTTCATGCACATATGTGCATGTCTAGATGCTCGTAGCTTAATGTATGCAGTATATAAGTGTACAGTGTACACATCCTTCCATGAGTCAGAGTCAGGTTGGTGGCCACACACACACATGCACACACACACACACAAATAACAAAGGCTGGAGAGATTGGAGGAAATTACACTGGGGGAAATGTTTGACCTATCTCTCCACCTGCACTGTGTTCACAGATAAATCCTTAGCCCATGCAACAACAAATGAATTATTGTTTTGTTCTGTATGTTCAACAACATCCTCTCTGAAGTCAAAAGATGACCTGTTTTTTTCATGCTGTAGCTCTCCTGGCCGAGGCAATTCCCCTTACTTTGAAGTCCACATCAAGTGACTCAGGGAAGGTGCTGCTTGTTAATGTCAGAAATCAGAGGAGATAAAAGAGCAGGGGACACCAGTTTTCATCTGCCACTCCCAAGAGTGAGAAACAATGTTTTTGATCCCTCAAGTCTTCATATACAGTAAATAATGAGTGCTAAGGGATATTGTTGTCTTCTGCAGGACATTTAAGTTGTTGTTTACTCGATGTTCTGAGTCATACAGTTGTGTCTGATGTGCCACAGTGTCTCAGCAGAAGATCACTGCCATGTGATTCTTTTCTCATGAGAGGTATTTAGTGTTGCTGTATTTATTATGTGTCTAAACGTCCTAAAAGAAGAAGAATCACTCCAATTTATCTCCAAATAAAAAAAAACATGGGTTGCTGCTCATGCAACAGAATGATAAAACAAGGTTTTGAGGGGAAAAAAGATTGCGACCAAAGTGTTCTCTTGTGCCTTGTCTTCCTTTGATCTGTCGTCTCTGTCATTAAAATGTGGGACTTTCTATCACAGTGCCTGTTTGCTCGCTCTTGTTCTTCCCTTCTTTCTGTACAGCCTACATGTCTTTCATCAGTCCTGTCGAGCACAAAAGCTCACAGCCCGGGATGATGAGGTTCATATATTCTATTTAACTGCAACCCTTCAGATCAAATAACCAGAGGTAAAGATGTTCACGTCATTTGTGGTGGATGAGGACTACGAGGCAGTGATGCTCATAGATATAAATGGATTATTAAGACGCATCGGACGCTATCCAGCTGTGTCTGCATGGAGCAGCAACTGTCAATAGGGAGGGAGAGTGGAGGGAGAGAGGAGACGGGATGCGGAGCGGGAGGCTTTGCCTAATGTCACACAGCATCATCTCAGCAACCTCTGAATGCATCAGGCCAATGGGGCATGACTATTATCTCATTTTACCTCAATGAAAAAGGAATGCATTAACTGAAGACGAGTGCGATTAATGCCTGCAGACAGATGATGACAGAGGGGAGTTGGAGAAACACTTTGCAGACTTCAGTGAAGTCGTGCAAACCCTGCTACTGACTTTTTAATACATGTTAAATTCTGCTGAGGATGTGCATTTATTATCCATGTGGATGTGAGCCCCCCAGCCTCTTTAAACATATGCTTGACTATTTCCTGCATGAGGAGAATGTATGAATTAATGTCAGAGGATGCAGTAAGCTCCCTCTCCCTCCCTCACTATTCTTCACTGATTTTAGGTCAGTACTGAAGAGAAATATGATGCTTTAGTGGGTAAAATGGTCGACTATGCGACACTATAGTTTTTGTCTTGTGTGACTTTCTCGCTCTGTCTTATGAGCACAGCAGTATCAACAAAAATCTGTTGCCTTACCTCTTTCATTTCCTGGTGAACATCTCTCAGTGCGGTGAGCACCTGCTCCAGATTATCCATCACCCGTTTAATCTGATGTTGCACTGCCTTCCTGCTGCAGCCTGCCTCTTGCTTCTGGGACTCTCCTTCACTGTTGGGTCTGCGCCGAATCAATGTCCGGTTCTGGCCCAGGACGGCAATATGCTCCGAGCTTGGTCTTGGTTTCCTGGAGCGTCGTAGTGTTGCGGTGCAGCCGGGGTCTTTATTAGGAACCTCAGTGGGGAAGATGACTCCATTGACAGTCCCGCTGAAACCCTCTACAGGTGGTTCCCTCAGTGCCGTCAGGCTCTGGGAGTTCCTGCTCTGTTGTGTGATGTAGCTGAAGCTGGAGCTGAACCCTTGCTGCCTCTCTATTAGTCCCTGAGTGTCTGGGCTGACCCAGCTGGACGAATGGAGGTCTCTCTGGTGGAAAATGGCATGGCTGGCATAGTCCCACACTTTCCCTCTCCTGTCCTCCATACATACCATAACAGGCCCCTTACAGTGGGGCTCCTCAGTCAGCAGTGCAGGAACAGGAACAGGAGGGGGTCCCACTAATGGTCCATATTTCCTCACTGAAGTTATAGTCCTGTCATTCTGTGACTGACTCAAATGACTGCTGTCGTTCCTACCAAAGGTGTGGTTATCCTGTGCAGAGTTGCAGCTGTTGGTCAGACCTTGTGACCCGTCCCCTGGGTTGATCTGTGTGTCAGGGTCTGGGACTAACTCTCGAGACTGGTTCCACCTAATAGGACTGTCCTCCCTCTGCTTCCCCAGACTCCCTGGAAGGATGTGTGGCCCCCGTAGCACCACTGGTAGCATCCTTGCCATCGCCATGCCATTACACTTAAAGTCACCCTTCTTCCCACGGTCCTTTCCCTGGAAGGAGAAGAATCCAATCCCTTTGGGTCTCTCCAGAGGGGTCAGGTTGTTGCGGGCCTCGGAGTTGGATTTGTGCAGCCTGCTGAGCCCCAGGTCACTGCTGTGGTGGGACTTCAGACTATTGCGCAGCCATGGGATGAATTGAGGGGCATGTGGCTTGAAGCCTTTTTGCTCCCCAGAAGCTGGAGCCCTGCTGTCAGAGAACATGGTGATGGTGGATGTCCAGCAGCCTCACAGGCAGACGAAGTAGCAGAAGAGGAACAGGAGGACTCCTGAGATGCAGAGAGCTTCCTCCTCTTTTTCCATGAATCTCCTCCTACCTTTGCCATTAACGTAGAATCTTGGACAGCGTGTGTTAAGTCTCTTTTCCTCCTTCGCTCTGTCTTTCCTACTCTCTTTTCAAAACTTTTATTAGCCTTTTCCCTGCTCAGCTCACATTTCACACATCTGCTGCCCTTTTCCTACTGAAGCCTGTTTCTGATTGTATCACCCTGCCTTTTTCTCTCTGGTTCTGTGTCTCCTCCCACAATCCTCTCTGTTGTAGTGCTCCTGAGCCTCTCACCCCCTCATTGGGTCGGCCTTGGAGACGCGGATGGCCTCTGTCTCTCCGTCTTCTCTCTCTGCCTGCCTGCGTATCACTGGCTCAGTAGTACTGGAGGCTTCTCTCTCCCTCTCCCTCCCTCTCTCTCTCTCTCTCTCTCTCTCTCTCTCTCTCTCTCTCTTTTCTATCTCCCTCTCCCCCTGCACTGCGCTGCTCTGCCTCCTATCCTTTCTCTTTCTTCCTCCCACTCCCTCTCATTGCTTTAACTCACTTTCTGTTTCCCTCTTTTCTCCCCATCTGTCTCTTCTCCGTTTCTCTCTGCTCTCATCTGAGAACCTTTTATCATCCTGTCTTTGCAACTCTCTTCTTTTTTGCTCCCTGCTCTGTCACTCTCTTTTGCTCCCTCTCTTTCCCCACATTCCCTTTGCCAGATAGAGCAGCTGAACTTCAATCAAAAGCCAGTATTATTAATCCCCCGTTAGCCGATGTATATCCATGTGATTCCCCCTGCCATTGTTCTCATCTGATTACTCCTTCCTTGACTCAGCCCTCCACAATTAAACACTGCTTATGAGATTCCAGAGGGGTTTTAAAGGAGAAGAGGAGGATGCCAGCAGGAAGGGATGTGGGAGGAGCAGTGGGGGGGCATAGGAGCACATAATTGCGACCTACAAGATCAGAGCTCAACACCAGTTTGACAGGAACTATAAGCTGCCCAGCTACAAACAACAGCCTGAGAGTGGCACAGTCCTCCACAGTCTGTTGTCAGCAAACAGTATCGTGTAACACCCTAGTTGTGCTCTTGTTTTATTCTCTGCCACATATCCAACTTGCGTTTGCTCCAATTATGCAGAGACAGCTGCTATTTTCAAGTTTTATTATTCACAGGCCCATTCTTTGCTGTCTGGATTAGATTTCTTGCGTCTGACAAGCCTAAAGATGCCTCCTAGGTGCCTTTACACTCAACTGCCACTGCATGGATGAGTCCCCTCCTCTCCGGCAGCATCTGAAATGAAAAGACAGCAGCAGAGCCGCACAAAAGACCCAGTAGTTTGCTGCCACTCAGCAGTGAGACACTCAAGGCAATGGTCTTGCTGTTAGTCAGCATGGCAATTTATTCCTCCGGCGGTGCCCTGTTAAAATATCCATTCACTCACTTACATATTCCACAACACAGGTAAGCAGGAGAAGAGGAAACAGACACAGGCCTGGCGTAATCTGCAGGCTAGGAAGATTCCTGCCTGCAAGTCGACAGACTGCTGTCATCGACCACTAGTCAGAAAAAAGAAAAGACACAAACAATAAGCAGTAGAAGTCGCAGGGCAGTCACTGTTAACCCATAACAGCGCTTTTTCTTTCTTGGATGCTTTCATATTTAAGGATATAACTGTGAATGCATTGTATGTGGGTTTCTGCTTTTTCATTTCAACAATTTTAAACCGAATTTCATTTTAACTTGTTGTTGGTGATGTTATCATTCTGCCCCTGTTTGGTCTTATATATCTTGTCTTATATCTTTGTAATATTATTTGTATGCTGCATCTTCATCTGCAAACACACTGTCATGCAATACTATCAGACCTGACTGAGTGAGTGTTTGTGTCTTTATCCCAGAACTGATGAATGAACTGATGTTTTAAGCAGCAGAATTTGCAGTGCATGAATGTCACGGGGCGACATGAAATGTAAACACCACTGAAAGAGCGGTGTGGAGCTGATGGGCTTCGTCAACATTGTGTGAGCTCATTGACAGGTTCGAATATGATGGACATTTCACACTACAGTTTTAAAATTCTTCCACTTGGTCAAATGAAGGATTACTGATGCTGCAGTGTTTGGTTTTTTTTTACTTGTAAAACTTGACAGACACACAGTAAACAGTGTAGGGATTTTATTTTCTTTGAAGGAAGTGACTTTGACGTCAACCTTTTTTTTCCATTTGATTTATTTTCGTCTCAATCCCAACTTCCTCTGTTGTTGTGGGAATGGGACTTGTATATTTTAGATCCACTGTGTGATGATCAAATAACACATCTATCTCTGTTATTAGGAAATAAGGAAAAAAAACTATATTTTCTATGGGGTGAATGTTAAGTTGGAGCTTTCTCTTTCACAATTATATTGCGGAAAGTCAACAGATTGGCCTTCTGTTAAGGTTTTTCATTGGTAAACAGTTTACAGTTTTACAAAGAGCGATGTGTTTATGGTACACAAACGTCTGCCACATTGGTCAGCCATTTAGTTGGCTGTTGCCTTTTAAACTGAATGGACACAAAACGTTTCTATAACTGCAGTACAGGCAGCACTGCAAACTTTTCAGGAGCCCTTTCAAACCAATTTAGTGGCAATTTTCATTTATTTACTTGAATTATAATTTTTTTTTTTTTAAGCATCAAGACATTTGATTTCATTGAACCAAATTTCACCGAAAAAACAGAGTAAGTTTATCTTTCCTTTTAATCGTTTTGATCTGCCTAAACCTCTGTGAGTCTCCTGTCCCTTACTTAGGTCATTAAATAAAATGTATGGAGCAGGAACCTCTGTGTGGAAGATGTGTTATGAATGGTTGCCAAATCACATTATTCTCTGATGTCTTTTAATACATCTCTTATTCTTTCCACAGTAAATGTCATATATTGGTTGGATCATGGAGCCACATTTTGTTTGGCGTCTGGAAACAGAAACCTGCTGCTATATTTGGTATTTGTCAATATTACTATACTGTGTATATAGATTATGTTAGTCCAGAGAGTAAAAGAGACAAATTGTGCCGTGGATATATTAATTAGGGTATTTTATCATTTAGCAACACTTTTCACACTGATGTTACCCTCTTTACACTGAACAGTGGTACTCAAGTAGCATTGTAATCATACACAGTCCCAACATGTTGTTCTTTTTTGATCTCAATCAAGGTTTTAAATTTTATTTATAAAGCTAAAAATACAGCTTACAGCAAACTGGAGCACTGCACATTTAGTTAATCTTAGCATGAGTGATTGTCTTTAAAAGAAAAAACCCTTACCTGAATGTGTGTCCAGGCGTGCATGTGTGTCTGCAATGCATTTGTGTGTGTGTGTGCAACGCAGACCTTTAATCCATGTCTCTTAAAAGTCTCCCTTTTCTCTAATCAGCCACCCACTTTGTGTGGCCCATAAATAACATGGCGGTGAAACACACAATCATTGCTCATTTTAAAGTCAATGTGGAATAATAAGTAGCTGTCACAGTTGCTGTCCATTTAAGGCTGGCTTGACAGCCTCTTAAGTCCGCTGGCCTTTCCTCCATCTATTATATTAATGTGTTGAAAATGTGTGCAAATAAATGCACTACAAATCAGCACAGGAAGGGTTTTAAAGTCAAGGAAATTAAATAAAATGACTTTTTCACTTAAATGTCGGCAAACCCTGCTTGTCATGCAACCTTTTGTTAGGTGGGACAGCTGGGTGAAGACACTCGGGGCATAAACCCTCCCTATAACCTTGTCTCCTGCCTCCTGTAGTGCTCCCTCGCTTGCTTTGAGTCATGTAAGAGGCCGACTGCCCGCTGAGACGCAGCAGAGCATGTGTGTCAGGGCACTTCAGCTGCACGCGTGTGATTGCTCAACCTAACTGCCTCTGTAGGTAAAGTATCCTGGTTGAATTTCTTTGAGGGGAAATAGACTGTCAGAAAAAGGAGAGAGGGACAGAGAGAGCAGTGCCTTACCAACCTAGGTGGTAAACATCGATGTAAAAGTGGAGCTTTGAAAGGCAAGGCCTCATGTCTGTCAAAATGTCCTGTGCAAAATGGCTTTTAGTCACAGTGTGAACACCTTAGGGCACGTTAAAGGGAACTTTCCGTGCTATGGTCACCTGCCATTTCTTCACACAATTGTGTTTGAAGCTGCATTTTCATAAAGTTAAAATGAGAAGCTCCCAGAGAACACAATGTTCTTTTTTGCAGTATTAAATATGAAAGTGAGCAGATGCTGTCTCCCCTGAAGTGTCCAGTGTCACGCTGGTGATGATCCTTGGGGCTTCGCTGTGTGTGTCTGTTCTTGTATTTGTCACCTCTTTAGGATCATTTATGGCATAAACACTTACCTTGTCAGGACCAGGACCAGTCCTCACAGGGACCAAAAACCTGGTCTTGAAGAGGCAGAACCTCAAGGTCAGGTTTAGAGCTAAGATTATGGTAGTTAGGTTAAGGTTAGGCATCAACTGGTTATGGTTAAGGTTAGGCTAAGTCTCCAGGAAATGAATGTAAGTCAATGCAATGTCCTCTGGATTCATGGAAACCAGTGTGTGTGTGTGTGTGTGTGTGTTTTTCTGTGTGTGTGCACGCGCGTGTGAGAACATCTCTGCCGTTCCTGTCCTCCCGTGTATTTTTGCATTGTTTGCTCATTCGATTCCCCTCTGTCGTGCTTTTCATCCTTGAACAACACATCAGTCAGGTGCTCTCTGAGGACTAGAGAGAGGAAAGTGACTGACATGGGGACGCGGAGAAAGAGAAGAAGTGAGATGGAGAAAAGGGGAGAAAGACAGGGGGTAAAAAAGGAGTTTTGAAAGACTTCTAACTTGGAGGTTGACATCATAGCTGTGCTTGCCAGAGGGGAGAGCACCTTTAAGCATACCGGATGAGTAACGATGTGGAGGGACTACAAAAGCAAGGTAATACATGGGCAATGCTCTGCCTGCTAACCTTCATGAGATTGGTGTTGAGAAAAAATTTGCAGAAAAGGTCAGCAAAGGCCTCTTGTAAATGGCTATTCCGATTTAACACTGTGAGCAGACTAATGGGATTCAGGGAGCATCGACGTCACTGTTAGACTGAGATGTCCACGAGCCACACATGGACAGCAGACACTGTCGTGACAAACTGCTTATCATACAATATGTAACCACAGCAACATCAGGCAATATTTACTTGTATCTGCTGCTGAATATATTTTCAATCTTTCAATATAACACACGTGTTATTTTGCACTTTTCTTTTCAGAGCCACTCATCTTTTGACAGCAGCACCACCACCTTCTCTCGTTAGGCCAAACAAGTCAAAATTGGAGCCATTTTCTCTCACAAAATCAAATCAAATTTTATTTGTATAGTTTTTTTGCACAGTAAAAAAAAAAATATCAATGAACTATTAAGATTCAGAAACATGTATTTTCCATGTTGATGAAAAGCCAACTTATAGTACTGTGCAAAAGTCTTTGGTCACCAGATTTGTTGTTTTAGCAATGCTACAAGGACCATAAAGTTGAACTATTTTTAATCACTTTATTGGAACACATCCAGAAAATACAGGAATCATGAATTCAGTTAAAATAACACATTAAGGGTTACACATTAATGTTAATGGTAAGACCTGTGTTTGTCCAACTGTCAAGAAAGATCTGCTGTACAAAAGGTTTATTACACCAGGTTTGTTCAAGTCATGCTTGAGCATCACATGCACACGTAGCATGAGATAAACTGTCTGTTAATATATAAAACTAACTTTCAGCCATGTCATTCCAACTCAAATGTCAGCGATCACAGAATTTTACAGACATAGAAACAACAAAGCTGCTGGCATCCTAAGAAGAAAAGCACAACAGTTAAAAGACGACCAAATTAAAAGAGGCATCTGTTTGTTTAGAAAAAAAAACTTTTGTAATGGAAACCATAAAGTGCTGCAAACAGTGTAAGTTGAGTGCATTTATTGCACTTGGCACAAAGGCAAACTTGAGTTTGTTGCACTTAAGTCTGGGGTAAATGAAAATGTATTTACTATTCATTTTACCCTGTGTCTCATCATTTTAATGGATGAATCTGGAAGCTTTTCCTGGATCACCTGGCAGTGAGCCACCAACACTCAGAACAACTTTATTGTCAGACTGAGTCTCAGCTTATAATGTTCATCAGAGTCCGCTTAAAAAAAACAACACATTTCACAAGCAAGCGTGGAGGTATGTAGGAGACAGAGAACAATTGTACACATCCGTATACAGAATATATCCGAAATAGAGCTTGGCATTTTTGTCCCAGGCTAAGATAAGAGGTATCCACTGAATCACAAACTTTTTATATGGGTCCACTTTTTAAAGATGACATGTCACTCAATATATTCACAACATAAATATGTTGTTCGTGCCCCTTATAATATGTCTGACTATTTTACTGCCATTTCTAATACACCTAATATTGGTTTGAACATGTAAATCAGCCATTTTCAAGAGATACTGTATATCCATTGTTTACTGCTTTATCTTCCACAACAGGGTCGTGGCAGCCTCAAGGTGAAAGGCAGTGTACACACTGGACGGCCCACCAGTGTCATCGCAGGGCAAACACACAGAGACAAACAACCATTCGCTCTCACACTCACACTTATGGTTCAATCAACCTCTGTGTGTTTTTGGACTGTGGGAGGAAACTGGAGAACCTGGAAAAAACCCACACACACACAAGGGGAGAACATGAAATCTCCATGCAGAAAGATCCTTGTTCCAACCGAGTCAGTCTTTTTACTAGAGAGATGTATTTGATAAATTAATCACAATTTCATTAAATGCATATTATTTAAAACATATGCACATATACATCCTTAAAGATGCAAATGTAGATCAGTTGGCAAGCCCTTGGCCAAGTGGAAAGGGAACTTGGCTTGTAACTGGAGGGTTTCTGGTTTGAGTCCCCACCAGGTCAAAAAAAAAAAGGGCTGGGATACCCCTGAGCAAGGTACCCAAACCCCCATTGCTCCTCGGGCAGGAAGTTTTTCTAGTAGAGGATGGGCTAAATGCAGAGAAGGAATTTCCCCCTGCAGAACTGATAAAGGGCTCATTTATACTATTTAATTCAAATTTCTAAATTGATTTGGCGATCACAAAAAATCTCCCGTGACGCAGCTGTGGGTTCCGACACAGTCTGCAGAGAACGACTTTAGTAGAGGACGGAGATGACATGTCCTCTCCTGGACGCCGACATCCAGTCTGGATATCAATGAACTTATTTGATATGCTACAAGTGTTTCTGGAATTTATTCTTCCGAGATTTTATCTCTTCTCCTTGGGAAGTAAGTTGAAAAACCTGTAGTCACTCATTAGGCCTAAAAAGCATTTATATCACTAGCATCCATCTGCCACTTATGACTGTTGTATGGAAGGAGAGAATTGCCTGCTGTTTGAACACAATGCTCGGTGGTTTGTTTTGTTGCACCACCCAGAACTCAAACATTAGGGTGTTTGTGCCTGACTGTGTTGACAGACAGCCAGACTTTGCACTACTATGCCAAAACTAACTGCCTGTATCCTTGCAGTGACAGACTGTGAAAATCAGGCTCAGTTTGTCCTTTAGTTGCAGGGTTGTATGTGCACGCTGCCAAACATGACACTCATCCTTTTGTCATATTTGATCCTACGGAGAGGCATGGTGCAACAATTCTGCTCAACCTTGTTTAGTGCAGGTTAAAAGCCCGCACTCCAAATAATGTGAAGTAATTTGGGCTTGAGCATGAGTTGAAAGAGTGGCGCGTGTCCTCTCTCAAGGCTTCATCTCTTCAGCTTCTTAGGATGCAGGACAGCTCCTCTGTTGTCACTTCATTATGTAGAAATGATAATTATGCCCCGGTGAAAGCTAGCTTCACAAAAATGTATTAGAGCCCTCAGTCACATCCACTGATAATGAAGTCGTGACAGTCATTTATGCAGTTTTAATTTTCTTTATGTGTTTGAGAGCAACATGGAGGGGAAAGTGATCAAAAATAATGAAATTCAACTCTACCCCCTTAAATATTTCACAATTGCCCTAAAAGAGAAAACAGGCACAAGCTGATGTTTTAATTGTATTTGACTTCACCATGCAATGAGATGAAGAGGAAGTGGGCAAAGACAACACAAGCTTCCACTGAGCTGAACTGTACCAAGCCATAACTCATAAGGATGTATTCCCCAAATAATACATGTTGAAATAATGACCATTAGAGGATAATTGGACACTTGGTACCGCAGTAGCCTTTCAAATATGCTGCACATAAGATGTGCAGGCATGCTACAAGCCAAATTACCACTCCAAAGTCAAAGACTAAAGTGAATTCACACACCGAATATTCCTCACTTGGAATTGAATTGCAGCCAAGCTGAATGATTACGTTTCCAAAAAAAAAAAAGAAGAAGCAAGAAGCATGTCTGTCTCACTCATTTCCTGTTTTACCTTTGACCGCTGCATGGGCTTGTGGAAAGAAATGACCCACAATTGTTTGTCCGTTGGATGGGTTTGTGTTTGCTTTCATGGTGACTGAACAATGCCGGGAGAACGCGAGAGAGAGAGGGAGAGAGAGAGAGAGAGGATAGGATTTGGCCAAGTTAATCCAGGTCAGCCATAGTCAGATTACCCTTTTGATCTGGCAAGAAAATTCCATCATTCAACATATAATCAGGAAATACACACAGTGCTCAATCAAGAGAGGAAAGAAAAGATGACTAGAAATCTATTGTTTTAAAAAAGTAAATTGTATTATATTTGCTGTGAATGGATACAATACAGAGACACAAAACAATCATATGTACATAAGTGAAAGTAAAAACTTCACAATAGTAAAAATGCAACGTGAAAAGTTTGCTTCATTTGGAGAAAAGTAAAATAAGTGAGGCTGTTGCCGGAGTTCCCTAATCTTTCAATTGTCATGGATTTTAAATGGGGGAGAATTAAACCAACCCTGAGATGTGGAGGGATTCAAGAAAATGGCATCCAAAGACAATTAAAGTCAACTGTTTACAGGGACTTAAGGAAAAGGATTTAGCTCAAAGCCCTCAAAAAATGGTGCAGTCAGAGTCACATACTCGATAATGTCTGCTAAGAAAATGAAAAGATGAATTTAACAACAAACAAAAAAAGGCTGAAAGCACAATTTCACAATTTTCAATCACATTTGTCTTCATTGATCAGGATTAGCAGGGCTATAAGAATCAAGTGCATTCTGTTTTCTGAAGCGTTCTCTGGGATAATACAACTACATTTTGAGTAACATCAGTCATATTTTCTTTGGCAGAGTTGCTGTGGAAGAAGCTGAAGTTTCAGCAATCCTATCTGGAAAAGCACAGTGCTTATTACACGGCTCAATTTCCAATTCTCTCACAGGTATGCACACGGATACACTCGCACAAACACACACACGGAATACAAAATGAGGCCGCGGCACAAAACACTCTCCCACACAGGCTCAATGATACAAAGGCAAAGACACAAAAATAAGACAAGAAGAGAGCCATTATGTGAGGTTGGAGAGCATTAAAAGTGACTATTCATACGAGTCTTTATAAGGAAGAAATCCCAAATCTTTTCACTCCATTAAAAGGACGTATGTCGCACAAACAGAGATGGTTATCTCCATCACTTTACATGAGGCTGCTGTGTGGTGAAATGGAGTGACTAACCGACAGAGGCAGGCACTACAGGCCATTATATAGCCACAGAGTAGAGCGCTATAATTGCAGAGGGAGAGTACAATCAGGTGCTGTGTTTGTCTCTGCTCTAATAACTGCACACTGTCTGGCCTCTCTCATAGAAACCAAGCTGCCTTTTTGTCCATTCTTTCATCCGACTGCTCATGGGGAGTATTTGTACTTCATATCCGTCAGATTTCAAACCAGAGTTTAGTGCTTTTAGGGTGAACCTGAGGCAAGGGAAAAAAATAAAAGCACAGATGTGAAACCCAGCTGACCTCAGGCTCCAACATCTACCATTATAGTGCTTTAGTCCCCGTCTGATAAAATGCCAGAGCAACCTTTGCACCTGGTGCATCAGTGTGCTGCTCCCTCACTGTGGAGATGGTACTTTTTAATCGACACAAATTTGAGGTTGTGAAGAGCAGTCGAGGAGCGTCTGAACGTGGACTCAGCGAGACATACCGGTCAGTGCAGGGACAATCGAAGACACACAGCACAAATTCCTTCATGTTTATGGTCTTCTCGACCTAAATACGTCTTTGTTTGTGAACTTTGTTTTGGCAGCTATAAACCAAACCGTAACGAGGGGAAACTGGGTTTATAGGTGCCTTCTAAACAACGGCCTTGCCTCTCTACAAAGTTGAGTTCAGTGCATGATGGCGAGAGCTTCAAAACACTAGCCTAAGCAGGATTTAACTGCCATGCTTCACATAGTCACACTTTTGTAGGAAAGTACATTACAGCGCTTGTTCACGAGTGAGTGCAATATTACTTTGAGAAAAAACAAAAACAAAAAAAACAAAACACTTTATTTCCTTAGGTATTTGGAGAAGATGAAAATTCACTTTCTTTCCTCTGCTGATGCACCCGGAAACATTGTCGCCCATTAAAAAGGCACCCAACAGAGCGTAAGCTAGAGGCCTGTGCCTGCATTCATGTCTTTTTGATTAGGTAGAAGAGCCAGGACAGCACCCTCGGAATGAAACTGATGAGCTTTTTCAAGGCACAATTGTCAAGGTTCCTACAGCGGAATAAACTGAAGAGCATGATGTTTTACATTCATTTTGAAAAAGAAAACAGAGTAAATGCTGGGTTTTGTTAGCTGTGAAATAACAGAAAGTCAGGCTGGTGAAGACACAGACTTTGGACTAACTAGCCAAAAAAAATTCAGTGTTACAGTAATATCTGAACGGCACACACAAACACAAACCAACAAAGGGAAAAAAAAAATAAAATAAAAACGTTCATGATTGAAATCCTACGAAATACATGAGGGGTGACTCGAGGTAAAGGTGCCTGATGATGAGGCAAACCGAGGTCAGAGGTTCCCATCATCGAGCATCTTGTTGACCCCGTTACAGATTCTCTGCAGGTGAGCACGATAAACCTCCGACGGCCCGTAGAGAGCGGCCAGGAAGTCACAGTCGGCAAAATGATTGAAGACATGGTTGACTCTCGAGTGGCTCTTGGCCGTCAGGTGGCGTCTGATGGCCTGGTGCAGCAGTTCGCGGCACTCGTTCAAAATGGCGCTCATGACGCGGCGGTCAAAAGTGAACTCGATCTGGTGGAAACTGACCGCCGTCATGGCTAAAGTGTGGACTTTCTTCCTGTGAGGCGACAAGAGACAGAGAGAGGAGGGGCCGTCAGGTTTTAATTCTGACTGGAGCAGCAGCAGCAAGTAAAAATAGAAACTGCTGCCTTGTGATTTTGCCAACCCACATAGATCAGTTATAGTATTGTCTTCCACAGCGATGCATCTTCATGCTAATATAAGCATCGAGCTGAGTTTTGTTGTTTCAGTGGAAACTGAAAGCACAAACTGATGTAAAAGTCAATCGACAGTTGCACTTCAACTGCAGGCCTCCATGTAGATGAAGTTAGACCTCAATCCTTTGTTTCTTAATGATTGTACATTTTGGAAACACAGTTAAACATTTAATTATAGAGAGTTTTATATTAAGAAAACATGTCAGAATATATGCTTGTCTGTCTTCTTTGAGTGTTTGATTAAAGTCAACGTACGCTTTGGTCAAAAGGTTTCAGTTGTCTCCATAGACCTCGTCCTTGTTTACATTGTTTGTTTGTCCTTTTGATAATTGATGGATTTGATGAGACCAGGGGTCTGCAACCTTTAGTATAAAAGGACATTTTTGTTCCCTCTCCACCCAAATAAAATTAATCTGGAGCCACAAAACCTGTTTGACACACTGCACATATATGAAAAATAACAATAGTTTATTGACATTTTAATTGCTGTTTACACACAGCCTCCTATAAAGTTGAGAAAAATCTACTTTGAAATATAACGCAGAATTATGTAGACCTTGTCCTTCCATTGTTTTTAGAAAATTTCCCTTTAGATAGGCTGAAGAGCCACATGTGGCTCCAGAACCGCAGGTTGCAGACCCCAGAACTAGATGATAGAACAGAGGAGGAAGAGAGTTTGAATTTACTTGCGTAGAGAAACACAGGAGTGCAAGAAACAGTGGTCAGAGCGTCACTTGAAACAATCAAGGAAATCGTGACACAGAAATGTGTCATAGTTTTAAGAACTTAAAATGAAATGAATCTTTATTTCATGTTTTCATCTGCCGTAGAGACTGAGAATTATAGTGGTGGGTTATTTTCTGTGGTCATAGTGGGAAGTTACCTGAAGTTCTCCACCAGGAGCAGCTCCTCACTGTTGAACTGGTTGTTTCTGTAGAGCACTCCCAGCTTCACCACAACCTTGATCAAGTTCTTGATGATCTTCTGCGACTCTTTGCGGTTTCGGGTGTATTCCTTAGTGACGCGGTACAGCTCGTCCAGTAATTCGCTGCTGGTGTCGTCGATGAAGAGGTTGGCCATGCTTTTGGTGGCCATCTTGCTCATCAGCTTCTTCTGCGCCTGCAGGGCTAAGTTCTTTGTGCTAAAGGAGTCCATGGTCAAAGTCTAGGTCAAGACAAGACACGGAAATGGGAAAGAGTGGTAAACAGTCTGTAGTTAGTAACATTTAAAGCAGACAGCAAAATGTCAATGCAGAAGCCATAACACTAGGAATGAAAGGAGAGGGACTTTTCCTTAGATGTCTGCTTAATCTTTCTCAGGCTCATATCAACCAGACAGCTGACAATGTGTAAGATTATTACAAACAACATCTACCCTAATACTGTTTAAACTGCAGGGCCAAGAGCTGTCTCCTCTATCAGATAATGAGCCGTGGCGGCTGTCAAATTAGTCCCACCAAGTCTCTGGCTCTAAAAGTAGATGGTGAAGAATATATCATTACACGTGTAGGTGTGAAGTCAGGCACAGCATGACCACAGGGCCGACAATGAAATCTGGAATTTTTATATTCTGAGAACAAGGTGTATGTGTGTGTGTGTAAGTAGACAGTGTCAACTTATTCACTGCATGAATGCAGCTCGATTTATACATGATGCTGGTTGTGACTGCGTGTTTGTGTTTATTGGTGTTTGTGTGACAAAGCAGTGACTCACTGTGTGTGTCATCAGCTGCATCTCAATGCACTCTGCAGGTCACTTCTTCAGGTTTCTACTTTCTGTTGAAAAATAAAACTAATATATTTCACTGTGCACTTACCCTCACCTTCACATTTCTGAGGATAACCTTAGAGTAGAGGGGAGCGAGCAACAAAAAGCAACGATATTTGCACACACTGAAATTTGCTCAAGATATTCATGATGATTTGGCTTAATTCCTGCAAAGCCACGTATGAATAGTTTATGTTCATTTGAGTGCTTTACTGCTAAGCAAAAGCAATGAACATGGATACCTTTAGTCACACTTGGTATTATCGCTCTGAGCTGATCGCATGTCTGCAAATTTATTAGCGTCGATAATTGCATTGAACAAACTAAATATCAAAGTATTAATTCATTCAGAATCAACTAGCAATTATTTATTTATTTCTTGAAAACTACCCGTTCACAGTCTTCTTCAGCTCAAAGTTTGGTCTTAATTCCTCACCAGCTCGTCATGTAAAATGATACTGTAAGGTCAGCACACACACACACACACACACACAGACACGCAGCAACACTTACAGAATATTCCACTGGAGAAAAAAACAAAAACACAGGAAGCGGGAGAGAAGTTCAACTGACAAAGAGCGGAAGGCCTTAACACTCGCATGTATTTAACATTTAACAATGAGTGCATGCACCAATGTTTGCCTCTTTGCCGTTTTTCATTTACACACTCATTTTCCCAAAGTGGTCAAAGTTCTCTTAAGACTGCTCATGTCTAAGGTATATAACCTTACTATCTGAGAAGTTGTCTCATTTGTTAGAAGAAAGGGGGTTAAAAAAACGCAGTTGTTTTTCTTATGGATGGTGTTTTTCAACCCTGGTCCTGCTCCAACACACCTGATTCAAATAAATGGCTCGTTATCAGGCTTCTGCAGTGCTTGGTGACGAGCTGATCACTTGAATCAGGTGTGCCGAGGACCAGGATTGAGAAATACTGTCATAGAAAACAATTAGATATTTGGGTTGCCAGTTGATTAATTACATTAACTTGGAATAGGGCTGGGTTATCATAATAAAATGTTACCATGGGTTAATGGGTTGAACAATTTTGAGGCAGAACAATGAAAGCTATTATGTGCTGTGACTCAAGGTGTGTTTGCACAGCACATAAACATTAAATCAATATATAATTGAGCCTTTGTTATTTGATATTGAATGAAGTTATATCACACTATAGCTTCTTATTCCATTACAGCCCACATTTAACTAGGAACAAAAAGACTTTCACCAGTGTAGTTCTCTAGCCTACCGATAGAATTCTGTGCAGACATCTTCGTGTGTGTTTATCTTCAACTGTAACGCAGCGACAACTGTCACAGTCAGACTGACCAGTGTCGGCAGAGACAGCACTGAGAGAAATCCTGCTGCATTGTTGGGTCATCAAAACCACCATTACATGTTTTATCTCGACGCACAGGCAGCCAGACCTCATCATCATGGTTTCATGCGCAACATGAGATCTCAGAGAGAATAAAGCTCTGGGAAACACTGACTGCATACTCGTAGGATGAAAAATGACACCCAGGCATATTGTGAGAATTACAGGGAATGTGTGAAAACCAGTGGCGAACCGTGAACACTAGAGTTGGACCTTCACACGCAATGCTTGTTCACGATGAGCTTTGGCTCCACACGAATCCACGAGCACTGCGTGGCATCGGTAACGTTTGGTACTTTTTAGGTAACACTAATGTGATGCCAAAAAACAACAGATACTCTGAAAAGATTCCAAAGACCATGGTGTCACTTTGCAGCCCTTTCTGGGCTTTCAGGTGTCGCCACCGTTGGAACGCATCACTGATGTTCACTCTGGTCTTGGGTCACTCTGCATCAGCCTTTTTCTTGGCAGCTTTTCCCGAAACCCGTCTTTCGTTTTTTTTGTGTTTTCAACACCTGTTGTTGGCACCTTTTCTTGTGTTGGCATGTTGCTGCAACTGTCTCGTTGAATTTTAAGCAGGCTAGCTTAAGCTCTGGCGTAGTTTTCTGGGCATATGCGATTATTGAGGGGTTCGCACGTAGGATTTGATTGACGCATCATGATCTGATACGGTTGTTCGGACGGTGTTTTTACTGTCCGTTCCACAGGTGACCTCCTACCCAAACCAAACCTGTGGTGTAAAGGTTCATTATTGATGCAGCTCTCCTTGTGTTATGTTGAAGGAGGTGGAGCTCCATTACAACAAAACCTGCCGGGGAGGAATGCTGATGGCTGCAGTCTCCTCTGAAAGACAACATGACTGAAGCTGAGTTACACATGGTCTACAAAGGAATGTATCTCCCAGCTGCATTCACCACAGAGCCTCACATACTT
This sequence comes from Solea senegalensis, assembly GCF_019176455.1. NCBI lineage: Eukaryota > Metazoa > Chordata > Actinopteri > Pleuronectiformes > Soleidae > Solea > Solea senegalensis. The sequence goes on along the minus strand of NC_058034.1, from coordinate 8,339,768 downwards.
CGAGGGATTCACTTTCCGCCCAGATGATGTTGTTATTGCGACATATCCGAAGTCCGGTGAGTGTATGCAGGTTTTCCATAGATCTTTTCTGAATACCGTACGTGCTCATGCCCACACTCTTCTGCAAGCCATGGCTGCAGGTGCAACAGATGTGAAGTCCGTGGAGTCACTTCATAACTGGGACCATGTTCCCTGGTTGGAGGAGCACCGAGCCTGCCAACTGAATCTGGAGGAGAGTCCGTCTCCATGCGTTTTAACGACTCACTTCCAATACAACATAATGCCTCCAAGCTTCTTTGAAGTAGAGTCACCGTGTCAGATTATCAATCCCAGTGATACGGGTTCTTGCCGTGTCTTGTTTGGGGGACTGACGACACTACAGGTATGAACCCAACCAATCATCATTCACACGGCATTGTGCAAAGTCATAGGTCATCGGGGAGTCGGGGCAAGGTGTCGATCATTACTCCCCAAGATTCTAAAGTGCCTCTGTTTATTTTCTCACCAACATTTTTTATTTTTTTTTATTTTGTCGTGGCTCAGGTGGGATGTTGCAGGGGGCATCCCTCATGACTGAAGGCCATCGCCTGTGTGGCCATCATCACCCTCAGGATCTTTTAAGAAGTTTAAAATGACTGTCTTACTGCGTCCAACATCAGCAGCAATGGCACGCTGCGAGAGGCCTTGCTGATGCAGCTCAACAATCCGACCGCGTTCAAAGATCCACATTTTTGCGAAGATTTAGGCTTTTAAAGGCCGTGGTCTTAAATTTTTGATCAGCTAATGAACAGCCTATTTCAGTTTAATGGTTGTTTGCAATAAATTGCGTACTCAAATTTTTTTTTTGTCTCACTCCCATGTCTTCTTTTTACATTTTGAAGCACTAGTTAGAACCTTCTTAAGATCCAACAGTGCAAAATGTAAATTCTTGCAATTTTTCAACTGCTCTTAAAATTTTGATCAGGAGTGTACATATATATTATTTAATACTCATATTTTTTGGTCCAGAATTAATGTTGGGCCTTCTCTGAAAGCGTACAAGGCCCTGAAGGTTCCCCACTGGTGCAAACATGAAAAACACTTATTCAGCTCAGGAAAGAAACATACAAACAAGCTCAACAATCAGACCTTATTTTCTTAATATATTCCTCACATGCCAAATGTCTGCCACAGTGAAAACAACATAATGATATTTAAACAAAATGTCCCATTCACATCACAATAAAGGGATTAATCTTAATGCAATATTATTACACATGAAAGTAACCTTGACGCTTAACAGAGAATCTGTGTGACTGGCAAATTGCCCGTCCACATGCTGGAGAGTAATAAAAAAAAAAAAAACATCCAAAGCAGGAGAAATGCGATTAGTGCTGCAGACAAAATGAGCAGTGACATATTCCTGCTGGGTGACTTGTGATTTTTACAGTTGTTGGTACTAGAAGGCAGTGTGTCTGCTGCCGCTTCAATGTGTGACTTTCATTCCCCTCTCTCTCTCGCTCTCTCTCTCTCCAATGCCTCTCCAAGAATATCAATAAGACTCCTTAGAGAGAGTGTCAGCAGGATGCTTCCCAGGGAGGAGACACAAGAGCAAAGACAGAGCCACAGACACAGAGGAGAAAACGGGCAGGTGTATGTGTGTGTGTGTGTTAGATATCAATCATGCAACATCAGAGAAATGTAGGGGCTAAATGAGGGGGTCATTTATACACTGTTTGATGCTGAATCTGCCTCTCCTGTTGCAGTAGCTGGATGTTTCATTGGGCCTCTTGCTGTATTGCTGAAGGATCGTCTAGCAGATCCCCCTTCACCATGAATATTCCTTTAAACTTGACAATGGCACTTACAGAAAGCTGTGCCAAGATGCAATGTGCATGAAATGTAGTAGGGGTGGGAATCGGTACCGGTCATATACATGTAAAATCTGACATTCCAAAAATCCTATACATCACGTGCTTCACTGTGCACAGACTGTAATAATGTAAATAAAAATCAGCAAAAGCATTTTAGCTGAGTCATGTTTGGGCTGTTTATTTCTTCTTATTTGTTACACAGTTGGAGAACTATGTCTTTGCAGTGACTCAGCAAGTGTGTTGTTTACAGCTTCATAGTTCATAACTCGTCTAAAATGACTGTATCTCTAGTTTGTGATATCGATATTGGACACAAAAAAGTGGTATCGTCCCATCTCTAAAAATGTAGGGCTACAACTAATGATTATTTCCATAATCAATTAATCTGTCAAGTAGTTTCTCTTGTCAGCTTCCAACCACAATAGTCCTTGAAAGGAGAAAGGCTTGTAGCAACACTGCAACACTACCTCCTCTCCACACCTCTGTTGATGAACACACAAGACTTTGGAAAAGTGGATAATGGGCGCATTAGGAAAAGCCACTTCTTTTTGAAATTTGAGAGCAATTTCTTTGTGCTCATTAAATTCCACTCTCGCTGGAGACCAGAACCATCATAGCTGTCAATTTAAAAAATAAATAAATAACAAAGAAAAGAGGCAGGAAAGGAAGGTAAAAGAGAAAGGGAGGAGTGATTACCCTGAAAAACAAATACTCATTTGACATTTTATTTGCAGACGAAGAATCATGGGACTCCTTTATCTTTCTGAGGAGAGAGATCCTTACTGAAGCCATTGCTACCAACCTCCATGTTCTCAACAAAAGGAAACTAGGAAAAGAAAGAAAAGTTCATTTAAGGGACAAGTGCTCAGAGTGACAAGACGACAAGTTTTTTGATTGTGCAATCCTTTTTTTTTGGTGACTTTGCAGTTTAAGAGTGGATAGTGCTAAATCGAAATGGCCTGTGAGGTCTGGCTGCCAGGAACAGCCTGACCGACCCCAACACAGCATCTCCGTATATAGAGGAGCGGTGTCTTAATGGATTTAAGGCAGAGAAAGACATGATAGCAGCTCACGCTGCCGAGTACGGCTGCAAAATACCCAACCCACAATCATCACAGCACTAACAGCCGCACACGCATGTATCCACATTACTAATGGGCCCGTCTTGCTGTGCAGCTGAAAATGTAATGGAAAACAAAGACAGGCGGCAGAAGCCAGCAGCTCCTCGGCATAATTACAGCACACAAGCTCCAAACACATCAGTTCACTCAAAACAAGCCAGGATGGATTCAATCACAAAGACAAGTATGCAAAAGCTCAGCAAACATGACTCCATGGAAATGAAATTGGACCCGACAGAGTGTTAGAGAGATGCCTCATGACAGTGAGGGAGTGTAGGTAATTCTCTATTTCTACTGCAGGTGCAAACAACACTCTCAAGTCCGGCCACCAGACAGTCAGGGAGAAATAGGTGGACAGAAGCGGCTGACAAAGACATAACCAGCATTTTTTCTTTTGTCCTTTGAGGATCTTTGACATGGGGTCAGATGAAGCCGGAGAGGCTCTGAATTATAAAGGTTTCCTTTGCTTCTCCTCTCTGGACTTTAGAGGCGGTGAAGCTGAAATCTGCTATAAGGACACGAGCCGGAAGCTTCTCACCACTGCATTCAAAATGAGAATGAGTGGGACGACAACTCCTACTAGCTGTCATTTTCTTCCATCACGTTCCCATTGTCAAGACCTTTGAGTCTGATGCAGTGCTATTATAATACAGACCTAGTTGACTCCTATATGTCAAGTTGATTATGTTGATTTTTACTTCAGCCACTATTATTATTATGTGTCAGAATAACAGGATACCTCACGATACAGTAAGATGTATATATGGTCCATGATACCAATAATATCTAGATACAAAGATTCTGTGATAATCAATATATTGCAAGACAATCATATAGCGATACTGAAGAAACTAAAACATCCATGAAAAGTTAGAAGTGCAGGATTTCTCTATTTATTCACAACATAGAGAACAAAGTGCATAAAGTCTATGTATTGAACATGGATGAAGCATCTCTTAATGTAGCTTACTATGCCATTATCCTGCTGTTTACGCCCTCTTCTTCAGGCGGGTAACTTGAGCCCAAGTTTCCCACATTCATTTGAGCAGCGCCACCACAAGGAGACATGAAGTAGTGAAGGTGCCACTTTAGAGTGCCTTCATTTGTTAATTAAAATATGAACATTAGAGCTGGCGTATCGATTATCGTATTGCACAGGGATGGACGATATTTTTACCCACCCCCAATTATAATCCATTATTTCTGACTTTTCTCTATATTAGCTTTTTTTTGTGAAATACTGGTTAGCTAAATAAAAATATGAAGCTGCAACCAGCTTAGCACATCAAGCCTGGAAAACAAAAGGAAAACAACAAGTCGAACTCTAACAAAAGGTAATACAATCAAACTAACAGCATCGCTAAAGCTCACTAATTAAATTGTTATATGCTGTTTGTTAAATCCATAAAGAAACTGTTGTTTGTAGTGTGTGTAGTGACTTAAAGAAAAACAAAACAAAAAAACAATCCAGTACTCCAGGCAGCTGCTGAATGTAACATTATATTCTATTATTATTTAAAAATATCCAATACTCAGAATGGGTATGGTTGAAAATCAATGGAAAATGGATATCAAAATAAAAACGTAACACAAATACAATCTGTAAACACTTAATATCACGTAAATGCTTCACTCAGCACAGGCAAAATTCTGTAAAGGGGACGTGAGTGAGGGCTATGTGTATTTGCCACACTGATGGAGCTGTGCTTTTGATTATTGATTATTTATAGCGGTGGTCAAAGTTAAAGTGGTCCATACATTAGCCAAATTATGTCAATCAACAGCTTAGTTGTTTGTTTTTTTAAACGACTGTATTGATTGATTTTAACTGACAAATCAGTTGTTTCAGGTCAGTGTAGGTCAAACTAATGTACCAGTTGCAGTATTTGTATTTCTTTTATTCATTTCTATTTCTGGCACACCACTTTCAAAAAGCCTTGAAGCAGAGTTTGCACTCAGCACAGACAGTCAACACATGCCACTTCATAAAATTTGCCTTTTTGTCTGCTCATATTAAGGCCAAATACAACATAAAATGAGCTTGACAGTGGTTTTGCAAAAGGCGCCAAGACGCAGCCTCTGCATCCATTCTGCTCGCTTGTCAATCAAACTAGAACTGAGGCGTGACAGGTGAGAAAGGACCAAAAATTGGTTACACCCGTATCTTCTACCCACTCTAAATGATGCATCACATCTTTTGAGGATGGAGAGGCCACGGCACCCAAAATATCACCACTGTAACACCTGCTGCCAATCTAAAGGGCTTGTTGGATGCTGATAACAGACAGCACAAAGAGAAAACCAGTAACAGACGTGTTTCATCATGAGTTTGGACACCATGGGTCGCTAAAAAAAGCTTTGGCAGACATTGCAGAACTTTCCATGACACTTCATCCTTTAAGTGATTGGTTGATGGCAGCAGAAAGTGTCACGACGGTTATGCTCTTCAGGGATCACTGGTCACATGCAGTGGGGCACTGTGACCCTGATAGAGACAGCAGAGAAAATATCCACTGCTGTAGAAACAAAACCAATTACTAAGCCCTTTTTCACACAGAAACAGGACTTCCCCTAAACAATGTTTTTCTTTGTCTTGAAGTCAAAGTTTTCTGTGAACACAGCATTGTTTCACGAAATGTCTTTATCCACATGAAACGCCAAAAACAACTCTAAGCACTGTAGTACATATGCCAGAGACAAAATGAACCAAACCAGGGCGACTAAGGAAAGGAAATACAAGTTATTATAAAGCAAACCGACCAAACAAACTCCAAACAGAAGAAAAGGATGATGACAATGAAGACAGCGACAGTAAATGAGTTAGAGAGAGAGAGGTGGGACTGTGACATCATTGTTTTGGTTGCCTGACATGAAAACACAAGGGTGGCGTTTTGAGATTTTCCCACTCTGGAACCCGTTTTCAAAAACATCGCATTTCTGTGAGGGCCTAAACCTGAACTCATTTTGATGTGTACGGCCCCTTAGAGCAGCGGTGTATTCTGCTGTGCACTCAAAATAAAATGCAAATATGTAGACGCAAAAATTTAATTTTCTCCTCTCTCTGACCTTGATTTTCTCCTTCACATTTTCTAAAGAGTCAATCATGGTGACCCAGATATTGAAGACTCAAACCATGCAACTAAGATGTCCCCAGTTTGAGTCAAATCAAAGACCTTTACCATATGTTCCCCCCCGTTTCTGCCCTACCCCCCCCGTCACTTCTCTCCTGCTGTTTCCTGCTACTGTCAACTGTCCAACAGATGCAAAACACCAGAAATAGAGTATTTCTTTAAAGCTCAAAATAGGTCAAAAAATAAATACATTTCCCAAGCCCCGGGCTGACATGTATTTGTTCCGTTTTTCTGTCACAACCATCCATCCAAAACCCCAAATTATCCAGGTCAGTGTCAAAAAAGAAGAAAAATGATTAAAAGGGATTGTTTTTCTGTCAACCAACTAACGACTACTGATGTAATAATTTCAGAGACCAGTAGTTTTGTGAAACACTGCCAGGCGCGTGTTGATTGGAATATTTTCTCATTTTAAAAGTCCATCATTGTTTTGGAGGAGCATTTTTGAAGTTTTGATAATGCTATAATGAGCATACAGTGAGATTATTTCTCAATCACTTTATTGGAACCCAGCCAGAAAATATGGGAAATGTATGCAGTTATAAAAGACACATTTTTCAGGAAAGAAAAAGAAAACCTGCTTCTACAGCGTCAAGTATTGAGTGTGATCTACCCTTACACTTGAACAATAACAAGCCTGGCTCTGTATGTTACTCGTAAAATCTGTGTTTGTCCCACTATTTCATGTCAAGACACGTCTGCTGTGAAAAAGGTCTATTACGCCAGGTTTATTCAAGCATTACATAATCATGTTGTACGAGTTGAACGTACTGACAGCGTGTTAATATACACATCAACAAAGATGGTGGCGCCCTGAGACTTTGACATAACGCTGTAACAAACAAAATTGTTTCAACACAATACAACTGACACAATACAAGCTTTCTGAAAGGGTGCTAACACAACCATGACAAGAGTCATGCAGGTCGTATTTATTACAGATACGCTGAACTGGTTTGGACATCCAATTTAAAAGCCAGAGCAAGCAGTCTCTGCTGTCCTCTTGAAAATATCTGTAGATCCTGCCACTCTAATGAGGACATGTGGTCCATCCTTTAGAGGCATTAGAAGAAAAGAAAAGCCAGTGTAGCATCTACATATTCTGACCATATTGTATTTGCTGTGCCGCCTATAAGTAGAATTCCCACAAGTAAAATGTAAATAAAAAATTGCCAGTGTGTGTCTTCCATAGTGCTGACCTACCTTTTCTAATGGCAACAGGGAAGAAAATGCCTACACTGCACAGTTGCCAGGAAAACAAAATAACAAGAGTGGGTAGTGTCAACAAAATGCTTCTTGATCACGACCAAATGCATTACAGACGCCATTCTAAAAAAATAAATATTATCAGGGAAATCTTGAATGAGGAAAAACTTCTTCCTCCACAGTTTGTGCCCAGCTGTACGATAGGATCTGTCTCTGATTTGAGAAACAATAGTCAGTCCTGGCTGTTATATAAGGTGCATCCGTGCTTTGTGTTCAGAGAGGACTCAAATGAGCTGTGCGACAGGAACCACTCCACTGTTAGGGAATCAGCAGCATGATTTAAGGACAAATGAACGCTCCAATTTAAAACTTTCATCAAGTTTTGCTGTGTTTGTCTCTTTCTTCTCCTGAGATGGTGCATAACAGAGGAGGCGCTGACTGCAAAGCACAGAGCCACTGCTTGGGAACGTTGTGCATGTCAACAATGGTACAATACGGTGGGCGTCTCAGTCTTTGTACTGGTCACTTTATGTACCACATTCATTAGCTCTGACATAAGTGCCTTGTGTTGCACCACGTACAGATGTAGAGCATATACTACAGCTTTTACATACAATGGATTTTTGTGTGACGCTTATGTGGTGTCACGTTCCCATCTTCCCACACAGTCATCATCAGTGTGCAGATCTGCTGAGAGGAGGTAATCAGTGCCTCTTGCACAGACATCATGGTCCATCCTTCCCTTTTATTAACAGTTTTCTTAGAGCTGCCAGATCCTGCTGAACAATTAATAATTAACACATCAGCACATAAAGAATCGTGGATAAATAATTCAGCCAGCCAATTTGGACTAAAATAGAGCTGTGGCAAAGAGGAGTCTGCTCCAATGCAACAGGTTGAGGCAGAAATATGAGACGGGGATAAAGGTTGGACTATGCTAATAGAGTAGATACAGTGGCTGTGTGCTGATAATGTTAATTTACAGACATCAGTCAGTTATGCATCTATAATAAGGCTGAGAATACAGTAACTGTTGCGTTGCCCGTGGGCCAACACCATGCTCACTAGCATTTGTTCAAGCACAGAAATTCAGAGGAGAGTGGTTGTTTTTATGGCAACCACTGAGCTGATTTTGAATAACACAAAAATGAGAACGGAGACAAAACAATAAAAGAATGGAAAAGGCCACAGACCACTCTACCGACTTCACTTTTAACTGCCATGTCCAAGTTTTTAATTACTCATTATTTACCATATAATTAGGATCTGAAGAGTGCTGCAAATAATGCAAGACATAATCAAGGTGCGAACTGGTGCTTGAGCCATGACTGATGACTTGGACTGTATGACATTTTAATTAAGGCCACCATAAGAGTCGGGCACATTATAACTAATTTTCCTCACCTCAAGCCCAGAGAGCATAATTTGTTAACTCAGTATGTTAATGGAATGGCAAACACTAGTGTGCTTGGCTGCAAGAACATCATGGATGGAGTTGAGTGAAAACAGAAGGGGACCAATATGAAAGGACATGACTGTGACTAATAGATGACTCAAGAGGGGTCGCAAGTGAGCCCAGTTTATTGGCATATAACACCAACCCTCAGTGTCTCCATTTCAAACAATACCATGATATTTGCAGGTCACGCTGCTTTGCTCTGCCAGACAAGGCCACATGCTCTGAGTGTTTTGGGTTTCCAGGGAAACTGAAGGCCACTTGCCTGCTAGGCTGAACTTTGCAACTGAGCAGACGCGGGTCAAACACCTCTCTTGTCGCGTCAATGAGTTACCATGGATTCTCCTCAACAAGAACAGCGACTCAAGCACTGCCGCTGCAGTTTAAAGCTTTGTCCATAATTGAAATACACGGGCAATGTCTGGAAATGAGCCTGCACTCTTCTGTCCTTGAACAAGATGAAAAGGAACGACGCAGAGAGACTTAGAGTGAAATATCCACAGCTAAAGTTAATCTGCCTCTGCTTAATTCTGCCAAGTCGTTACATTTTAATTTATGGTCTTATCAGAATCATAATGTGCTGAAACAATGATGAAACCTTTGTGACACACAACGCCATGATTAATGAAGCAAAGCAAATACTCATTAAAACAGATCATGGATGAAATCTAAAACAAATGGACTTTTAATTGTACCTCACTGCACTGTATTAAACTTCCTCTATATTGCCATGCTGCCCTGGGTAATTGACACAGATTTGCTTAAATCCATAAAGGTTTTTTTTTAAAAAAAAACATAATCTATTATCAGTGATAAATATATAAATCCGTTACACAACAAATTGTGAAAAATGGTCCTCACAAGCTCAGGGTATCAGATTGGACATTCACAATGAAGACATTCCTTCTTTTACTAAAGGTCACACGTCAGAGAGGTTGAGAACCAGTAGTTTAACCCAGAAAATGTCAGGGGAATTGAAGTCAAAGAAATGCCTGGAACATTTTCCTGGGAGACAACATGAAAGAGCCAATTATAAAACCAACTACTACAACAGTTAATCAAGTATTAGTTAGTGAGTTTTCTATCAGTCAGCTGTTTTACATCTCAATTATTGAGCCTGAGACTTAATATATTGACATTGACTGACATGATTATGCACACAGCAGCATGATATTCATTTTGGCCTTGCCTCAGCTCACTGGTTCTTAGCTGATGGCACCCACAACAAAGACACAAACAAAGCCATGGCAACTAAAATAGAGTAGGCTGAAAAACACACCAATTATCACAGCACTGACACAGCTAAGGGAAGCAGAGAGAGTCAACTCCAAGTCCCAATCCAAGGCCATAATTCAGCCGACATGTCTGTCGAGGCCGAGCATGATAATGTGTGCTATTACCTGCCAGAGCTCTGGCTGCACAGTGGAGCTATTCATCCACACTACAGCCTTGTTCTACAGAGAAGCTTTACAATGTAAACACAGCAATGTGTTACAAAACATATGAGTGTTTGCAAAACACATGTCTTCACCCTTTTCTGTCTTGGTTTGCGGAGTGGAACGGCAAGGAGGCTCACTAAGTGTTTACACAAGCGGGAACAAATCCATTTTTATCTTTAATTCTTTCTTCTTCTGCCACAGTTCCTCAATTTCTTGTGATATTGTGCGGTAAATAAAGGCGGCTTTGTTCGGTTTTAACACATGCAACACAAGAGTCTTGAGAAATTGTCTCCACTGACGGTTTTGTGGGAGATCTACAAAGTCATCCAATGCTCGTAAAAGTGAATGTGATTTAAAAGAAAGAAAAAGGACACACACACACACACAAAATCATTTCAATAACGACCACATTACATTCACTAAATTTGCTCCAAAAGAAAATAAAAATCTGCATGTTACTGGTGAAAAAGGGTGTGCCACTCAAAAGGCTATCCAACTTTCCAAGCTTTTGTTTCACATTACACTACATGCTGAGACGGTCTACAATGTTCTACTTAATCTTTTTTATATCAGCTACTAATAAACCAACATGGAAATCCTGATATATGTGGATTTGGAAACCCTGAGAATGTAATTGTTCTGTTAATGACCAGAGTGGTATTTTTTATCTTTATTTTTCTCTCAGCCAAAGCTCACATACATTATAATTAAAATAATAATAATAATAATTATAACGTAATAAATAAACTAAACCCAGGGATAACTCATGTATCCACTTGGAATCAATTTATTTATTTACATTATTTAATTAGAAAGTTATCAATGAACTACTTAGCTTCATTGTCACTCTAGGGGGAAACTTGGTTTGCAGTGCGTGAACGCAAAAACCACAACCACAATCACAACACAAAGACATGATCACACACAATTAAAAGGATGTGGTCACTTTACCGGCCACTTTGTTTAAAAATATGTTCTCTTCTCATTACATACAGACCAGATTTGACAGAGTCTTACATGTGACTTTCATGTCCACATGTGACTTTCTTGTAAACTCTCCTCTATTGTTGTTTGGCTTTGCCACACTGCTGTTGCAGGTGGATGACGACAACGCTCATCGCATACATACGAGCAAATATGCATGTGGATTCTAATATGACTGTTCATGCAAATTGTGCAAATGAAGTTTAAAACTGAGCATCAGAATGGAGAAGAAGAAATGTGACTCAGGGTGACTTTGAATGTGCCATGGTTGCTGGTTGCTGGTTGACTGGCACACTGGTCTGAGTATTTCATATTTCAACTGCTGATCTACTGGGGTTTTCTAGAGAATGGTGTGGAAAAAAGAGGAAAAGAAATCCAGTGAGCAGCAGTTGTCTGAGGGAAATGTCAATGCCAGAGGTCAGAGGTGAATTGCCAGACTGTAATTTAAAGCACCCACTGTCTACAATCAATGCATGCAGAGGATCATCTCTGAACACTAACACCACAGCACATGATACTGCTGTCACTTCCGTGGGTGTTCTGTGTACCTAATAAAGTGGCTGGTGACCGTGTATCTCATCTAGGAACCAGGACATAATGAAAATCAGAAGTGACAATTCAGAATGAGATACAAATCACTTTAATCACTTGTACTATAAAGTCTTTAGATTATTATTATAATGACAATAATAGTAATAATAACATATCAAGATAAATTTAAGGAATGAATCTGGAAACTATTCACTAAAAATTCTTGGGAGTTTCCCACTGACACTCACTTCTGAGAACCACTGTTCTATTCCTTGACCAACGTTAACGTTGACCATGATAGCACCTAATAAAACAATATTTATTAATATTAAAACAGCAGGAACCATGTTCATTACCAATGATAGCTTCATCATCAAAATGCTGGGTTGTTTTTTTAGATTTTTTTTTTAGGAAACACGTCTTCACTAATAAACTGTTGAAAACAACCGTTACTTCCGCTAAACTAAACTAACAGACACATTAACTAACTAACCCACGTCACATTTTAGTTTGCTGGTTGTCCCGAACTCTTAAGTAACCTGGTTAAAGTTTAGTTTCACTGGTCAAACACACTCGGGGGCCTTCAATGATTATTAAACTTTAAAAAAAATTGTGACCGTTACTGACGTGTTTGTTGTGGTCAAGTCTGATGAGATGTTTCATTAAAAGCTTCTCCAGCGTTAATGTGAACAGCAGAGACAGCAGAGACATGGAGGACTCACTCACTCACCTTCTTCCTCTCCGCAGTGATCGGCCAACGAGATGATCAGTTTAATCTGAATTCAAAAAACCAGGTCTCAGGTCTCCATCCTGGCAGCAGCGCAGGGAACAGTCGCTTCACAGCATGTTCTCCCTGTTTTGTTTATTCTGTTTTAAAACAGAAAAAACAAACTTCCTCTCCTAGTAGCTCCTTTTTTTTGCTCGTGTACCAGGCATTGATGTGTGAATTATTGAGTGTTTTCTTCCCTCGGCTCCTGCTGTCGCTGCTGCTGTGAGATCGGTTACAAGAGTTTGTTGTAACCAGATTCCTCCCACTTGTGAAAAAGAAAAAAAAGAAAAAAAGTTTCAAACTTGAGGAGGGGATGTGGAAACGGACAGATTGATGGTGGTTTGGGCCAATGACAGAGCAACGAGTGGGAGGGCACCAGCGGCCCAATCAAGCCAAAAAGAAAGGAGTATTTTACAGCCACAGACTTGAGTTCCCTGCCCCCGTTTTTAGGGTTTCCAGTAATTATCCTGGTCCAGTTCACAGTCCCCAAGGCCAAACTTTTCCCGGAGGAAATGGTGTTAAAGGAACAATGAGCAGGAACTCTGGGTATAGGCAGCTCTCTGTGCTGCAGACACAAGACAAAGACTGTCTGATTAACACTTTTATAAAAAAAAAAAAAAACAAGCTACACATTTTTATTTTATCACAACATTACACTTGTACATTTAATTCTGAGCACCATTGAATGAATACTTTAATGTATATCCTTGTGAGGACCAATGATATATTAACCACAGGAAGCAAAGGACATTTGACTGAGAGTGAGGACGCACTGGCTCTAAGAGTAAGGGTTAGAATTAGGCTTTTGTCAGGTCAAAGGTTAAGGTTAGAGCAATAATGCATTTTGTCCTCACTAAAGAAGCTGCACAAGAATGTGCGTTTTTGTTCTTTTAAACAGCTTAAGGGCCTCTCTGGCACAAACACTGAGCTTGTCTGTAATATGTAATCCTTATGGAGACCAAGACCTGGTCCTAATAAGCCAGAATGTAAATGTAATGTAAATTAGGGTTAGGTTAGGCTGCACAAATGTATGGTAACCAATACAGTATCTTTACAGGACCAGTAGTCTTCATGAAGACCAAGACCTGGTCAAAAATGAGGCTGTGCTCAGGAATTAGTTAAGTTTAGGGTACGTTTTGAATTTTGGTTGGGGTTAAGGTTATGTTTAAGGTGGGGATACTGTTTATATTGTCCAAATAAATGGAAATCAATGCAGTATGTTTGTGTGTGTGTGTGCCAGGTATCACTCATGTTAAGGGGACCCATGTCTGTTTACACAGTCAAATTGTGGGCACCTGTCTTCATTATGGGGGTAAAAAGCAAGTCCCACAATATAAATTATTACATTTTAAGACATGTGAAGACATGTTGAATGGTTAGGATTAGGTTAAGGTTAGGGTTAGGTCATCAGTAGTTATGGTTAAGGTAAATCTACAGGAAATGAATGTAAGAATGGAAACCAGACTCTCTCTCTCTCTCTCTCTCTCTCTCTGTGTGATGTTGTCTGCGGATGTTTTCAGGGGAGGGGAAGTTTGTCCTCATCTGTCTAATGAGGACACCGGAATTCCTGCAGTCAAAATAACCTTCTTGCAATGCATTGTTATTTAAACGATGATGTCATAATAATGATGTTAAACATTACGTCCTACATTACTAGAAACCTTAGGTTAGGGTTAGGCACTGTGATACTACCTCACAGGCTAAGCATATTATCATTATTCTCTAGCCAACTATGTCATAGTATTATGTTGCTGAAGGTCAGTTATAATAAAAAATCAACAGAGCAGCTGGAAAGCACCTCAATGGTGAGTGGATTCGGTGCGCCCTCTAGTGGTTAAATATGAGAGCGTTCGATGTCTGTTTTGAAGCCTCACTAAATTCCCACTCTGATGGGTAAAACATGCAAAAAGTGAATGAGATATGTAAAAATCGTCAGGTAAAAACATGTTTGTATTTGTTTTGACAGATTTAAGTTACGTGTGAACATGTTTTGAGTTGCATTTCATGTTTTATTATAGATAAACAAGAAACTCTTTACAAATTCTTCACTTTATATTTGTTTTTACTATATGAAATTCCAAAAAGTTACTTCAAATATTAAGAACATTTACTCTGTGTCCAATGGAATGTGTTCAGATTAACTGATTTTTGACAATCTAAATGTTAACAAATTGTCACAGTGATAGAGCATGATGATGAAATACAGCATTTTCATTCATTTCTCTTCAACTTACAGTATCTATCTAATGCATTTGCTGTTCTGCCTTTCTGGTTGTCCGTAAAAATATATAGACATGTTATTTTACTACTTAAAATAATTATTTGAATGGGTAGTGTGGTGAATTATCTTACATCCATTCTAAAACAATCCATCCATCCATTTTCTACAGCTGTATTCTCCACATGAGCCATTCTAAAACCCAGGAAAAAAAACAATATCACAGATGCCCTGTAAACAAGTAATATATTTATTTATTTTACACCAAAACCATATTTTATGAACTATATATTATTTCTCGTGATCATAGCCATGAACTGCACTTCCCACAATCCTCGATACCAGCAGGAAGTGGTGACGTTTTTCTGCTACGTGTCAGGAAGTGGTGTGTAGGCAACATGGCGGCGCAACAGAACGATGTTGATGAACTCTTCGATGTAAAAAACGCTTATTACATCGGTAGTTATCAGCAATGTATTAACGAGGCTCAGAAGGTGAAGGTAGGTAACGAATATTAGCACTTCACTTCATCTGAAATCTTACATTTTGACCATTCTCTGCCTCACTGGCTCACAACAGCTCAACACTTAGCATGTTTACGCACTGCGTTTTCGAGCAACAACGCTAATAATTGTGTATGTAATATTTATCTCACTGCATTACAACCATTATGTTTTGTTTCGTCTGTGAAGCCGTCGTCACCAGAGAAAGAGACCGAGAGGGACGTGTTTTTGTACAGAGCCTACATTGCCCAGGTAAGTAAGCTAAGTTCTTTTTTCTCAGGTTGAAATGTCTACCACGTATCTGATTGAGCTCTGTTTCTTATCATTAGCTGAGAACGCGTAACTATTTATAATGTTTACACTGTTACACGCTCAGCCTAACCTTACCTGCTGTGTTCTGTGCCACTGTAGAGGAAGTACGCTGTTGTTCTGGATGACATCAAGGACACCTCATCACCTGAGCTTCAAGCTGTCAAGTTGTTTGCCGACTATCTGTCAAATGAAGGGAAAAGGTTAGAGTTTGCATTTGTAATTTAACTGAACATAAAACATATGCGTCACCTCATATATATTTTAGTAGGAAAGCTTTGAATAGAATAGTATAGAAGTTAGGGGTGGGTCAAAAATATCAATTTGGTGACACATTGTTGTCCTTTCTTGTGCAATATGATTGTCGATACACCTGGTCAAATATTGATATTTTAATCAATAAATTAAGTAAACAGTCCCTGCCAGTTTCACTTGCCGGGCATTGCTACTTCATAGAAGAGTTTAAAGCAGGATAATGAGAAAGATACATTAAGGAATACTCCATCCACGTTCAGTACATAGACCATATACACTTTGTTCTCTGTGTTGTGAGTACATGGAGAAATCCTGCTCTTTTAACTTTTCAAGGACTTTTTTTTTTCAGTTAGACAGATAGCACAGAATTGTTGTATTGTGATATTATTGGTACCATGGACCATGTACTGTGTATTGTATCATGGGGGAGTCCAACCCCTTTATTGTCATTGTCCAGAATTGCATTTTACAAGAGTTATTTGAGTTTTGATGGCCCAGGAAATTAAGTTGTTCATTAGTCTGTTGTAGTGCTCCCCAGGTGGTATTGAACAGCCTTTTTCACTGTTAGACTCCTATTGTTAGTATAAAATACATGTGTAGTCATTTCAACGCACTGACTTTATAACTTGACTGTTGTATTGTGAGGGTCAGCTATTACATTCTCTACACATTACTGATAGAAAACAGTTTAAAGAAACACTATACAGCAATAATTATTTCCAGCTCTTACTGTGCAAGTAGAATATGAGACAATCAGTTACAAAAATTTACACCACCATTGTAACTGATTGTCTCATCTTCTACTTTAGAAGAACTTTCTAACTTCTTATGTTGAACATTTTTTTTGCAGGGATTTCATTGTTGCTGATCTAGACAAGAAGATGGGTAAGAGTGTGGATGCTGCCAACACCACATTCCTTCTCATGGCAGCCTCCATCTACTATCATGAAATGAACACCGATGCAGCTCTCAGGACTCTGCACCAAGGAGAAAGCCTGGAGTGGTAAGATGGATCCAGATTTTATTTTACCACTTCCATCCAAGAGGAAAAAACAAATGTGTGTCATAACTGTAGCATCTTTGTGGTTTACTTTGTACGTTGAAAAGTTGTGAGACCTTGAGGCCTCAATTTTAAAGACACCAACATGCGTAATTGTATATATATTTATCTTTTTGTTTTGTTTTTTCAGCATGTCTATGACCATTCAGGTGTTACTGAGTCTGGATCGAGTTGATTTGGCAAGGTAAGAATAAGTACAAAAGCAGTGAATGATCTGTATAGAATTGTTTGGACAGCTTTATTATGTGAAGTAACAAAAATGCCCTTTATAAATATGTTTACTGATGTAGAACAAGACCAGAAATTTGGTTCTTAGCAGTAACATCACTGAAATTCAGTCGCCAATACCAAAATAAGTACCAGGGAGAAAAGAAAACCATAATTGAACTGAATTCACAAACAATAACATTTCGAGATATGTACATTTAGACTACAGGTTAATATAAAGTAAAAAGATAAATTCAAAAGCCTCAGTACACCTGCTGCTGCACCGTGCATATACCTTAGCTGTGTCCCAATAGTCAAGGCTGTATCCTCCAAGTGTGCATGTTGTCAGAATTTGCCAAATCACCACTTCGTGGGCTGCTCCAATTGTCGCATGAATTGTTGGGTCCTTTTATAATTATTATTTATTATTCACAGCAGATAATTTTACCTTATTTTGTATATAAAGTAATAGGTTTGATCAGGTAAAAATAAATGTGTTTCAGCTTCTTCTTCTTGTTAATGTTTTATCTACAAATGTAGGTTCTATGAGTTGAAATTACTTAGTAAGTCCCCGTCCAATATTAAATGACAAAAAGCTTCAAAATGTGGGAATGTGTTATTTTAGTTTATTTATCTATTCATTGTTTGCATTTTCCCACCAAAACTGTTGTGTTATTATTGTGTTATGTTTTGATTTGGGACTGCTCGTCTCGTGATCATTTTTATGACTCTTTCTTGTTGACAGGAAAGAGCTGAAAAAGATGCAGGATCAGGATGAGGATGCCACTCTAACCCAGTTGGCTACAGCCTGGGTTAATATTGCTATGGTGAGGAGAGAAGTTCTTATTAATTTGTATCAGCATTCATTGTGGATTCATGATTTAATTTTTATAATAATATCAATGAATAATTTGTTTACCCCTGTACATATTCAGTATATTCAATGTCAGTTGCATGGTGTTTGTTCATACAAGGAAATTATACTGAAACTGATTAACTGAAGCTGGAATTAGATTTGCCAGAATTATGAATTGTATTGTGCAGCAATTGTTGATGCAGTTTATTGCTATACTAAATATTGCAAACTATAGTGCTTACAATTCTTGAGGAACAGTGTCTATCCCAGATGCATTCAAGCATCATAACAACAGGAAACACCCTTGGAGTGTTTCTTCTCACCTCTATTTCATTATGCTTGTTGTTCTAGGGTGGAGAGAAGCTGCAGGATGCCTACTACATTTTCCAGGAGATGTCAGACAAGTACTCGTCCACATTGCTGCTTCTAAATGGGCAGGCAGCCAGTTACATGGCTCAGAATAAGTGGGAGGAGGCAGAGGGAGTACTACAAGAGGCCCTTGACAAGGTTAGAGGGCAGAAGAGTCTTTGTTTTTCGACTCCCTTGTTTCGCTCAAAGATTAACTGACACACTGACTGTATGGGTTTGAATGCTTGAAGAGTTATTTATTGAGCTAAAGCTCTCAGTGGCTTGTTTGAATGGGAGACAGTGATTGAAATTCAGCTAAACAAGGTGGTTGTGCCAGAGGTAATGTGGACATAGGGTCAAACCTTATTATACTATGGATATAAAATTGTATTAGAGAAGGCAAATATTAAAGAAGGGAATCAATCTAGCCGACATAGTGCGATAGCAGGGTACACCCTGGGCAGTTCGCCAGTCCATCACAGGGCCACACATAGAGGCAAACAACCATTCACTCTCACGTTCACACCTATGGTCAATTTAGAGTGACCAATTTACCTTATCCCCATTTTGCATGTTTTGGACTATGGGAGGAAGTCGGAGAATCCAGAGAAAACCCACACACATGTGGGGACACACAAGGCCCTTGTTCCAACTGGGGCTCGAACACGGGTCTTCTTGCTGCAAAGGCAAGAGTGTTGACCACTACACCAATCGTTTGGCCTAAGGAAGGGATATTATGGATAATATAGAGATTGTGCTAATTAGGTTAGTGCAGTTAAAACATTAAGTCTTTGTGTCAACAAAGCACATTTACAACAGGCTAATCTTAACTTTCCCTCAGTTTAATGTCACAACCTGACATTAAACTGACAAGCTTAGAGTCCAGTATCAGATGTCTCAAAAATTATTCATTCATTCATATTAGGCCATACCAAAAAAGTACTTGCATTGTAACAGCAGATGGCAGTAATGTGCCAATTTAGTTGTCACTCTTCCCACTCTTGGTTAAGCACCAGCCTTTGGTTGTAAATATTGCAGGTATGATACACATATACTGTTGCTACGAGGCCTGACTTATGCAGACAACATTAACTGCGAGATGGCTTAAAACTAAATAGGCTTTTTAGGTTAATTTAGTTTGCTTTTTTATATCATTATTCTGTTTCTGCTACCAAGTACTTTTCATGAGGTACCATAAATTATTGACTGTAAGCTTTATACTGTGAGTGGAGGTTATATTGCAGTATCAATAGGTCACATTTTTACACAGTAATCCCTTTACTGCTTCTCTAAAAGAACATAGCAGAATTATTTTGTGAATGTACTTGCTTAGCATTATTTGTACGTCCATATTATTTTAAGCTGAACCAGACAAATAAAATAAACACAAGTTGTTTTTAACAATTTCATGTAGAAACATACTAATTTATAATTTATGTATATATATACTTTATATAACAACCACAATTTGCTCCATATCGTCTTTACTGATGGATGTTAATATTAGACTGGGTCACAGCACAAAAGCTGTCGGCACTATCTTGTTGTGTGGTGTGCACTTGGCAGAGGACATTAAGCTCATGTCATTCCATTATTTTTCTCTGTAACAGACTTGAAACATGCTAGACATAACGTACTATATGTTCTCTGTGATCCCAACTCCACTTGTCTGCTTTGTGAGAATACGTTATCGTTTTTGTTCTGTGTAGAATCATCATAGTAAGCACTTACACACACTGCAGAGAGGCATCTGTGATGAGTTCATTTTTTTTACCTTTACATAGTAACTGAAACAAAGTGTATACTGTTGGAGCTAGTAAATATTAATTTTACTGAAATAAAGCTATCCAAAATCAGAGGAGATGGTGATTATGAATAGTGAACCAGTTCAGTAGGAAGGAGGGTGAATTCTCTATTGTCTGGTCACTGAGAGATATGGCATCACTTCTACACAGAAGAATAAAATATCATTGCAGCTGTGTGTATTACAAAGGTCAATGTAGATTAGTAAGTAAGGATTTTCTTGTAATCTTTGTTTTTCTGTCTTCCCATTTTAGGACAGCAGCCACCCTGAGACGTTGATCAACCTCATAGTGCTGACCCAGCACCTGGGCAAAGCTCCTGAGGTGAGACTTTGGACTCAAATATGTTAACAAAGGCACTGCCTTAATATCATTTTTTTGTCAAGAGGTCTTGAATAATATGACTATGACTGCAAAATTTACCACTCAGCAATTTTAAATGTGTTGGCGTTAATTAAACCTGGCAAATGTATTCACGCTAGCAGTTTCTTGATGGTGTTTGTTTTCTAAAATAGAAAGTCTATTCATGTCTCCTGGTTTAATGATGTGTGCAGGGTGAACACCCTAGTTGTTGGTTTACTGAGGTGAAATCAGAGTTCACGAGATAAAGACTCTGTTATCTCCTTACATTTGACATGATGGTAACGCAATATCATTCTGACCATTGGCCCAAAGCTGTAATCAAAATATTTACAGGTGTGATAACCCCTGTTTTCCACACCCCACTCAACGTTACAAGCCTAACTCCGGTGTATATATATATATATATATACACACACACAAAAACTATTCAGCTGTTACTCTCCTCAACACACACATACACATATATATATATGTGTATATATACACACATGAATTCCCCAATTGCCTACTCGGGCCCTCTACCATAGGTCGATTCAGTGTTATTTCCTGCAACCAGCAGAGTCGCTCCCTGGCTCACCAAATGGCAACTGCCCTCCTTCCCCCCTGCACCAACTCTTGGATGACTCTTTTCTTAATGTCAAACTTGCCAGCTAAAATTGGATTTCCCTTAAAATCAACCAGTGGAACGTGTTTTCAAAATGAGTCTTGATAACTTAAAACTAAGGAGAAGAGCACTAAATTTCCGTTGTAATGTTAGTGTCCTTAAGAACATGTAACATACTGTTACCACTTCATCATTTTTGTGTGATCTGATCCTCGACTTCTTTTTATCATCAGGTAACCAATCGGTACCTCTCTCAGCTGAAAGACGCTCACAGAGCCCACCCATTCCTCAAGGACTACTTAACCAAGGTAACTTGGTTACAATGTGTTATTTGTTGCTCTTTTTTTAGCTTTGATCTTTGGGGGCTACGTGGGTTCAAATCTTTGATCACTTTGATAATCAGGCTGCAGGTTGATGTTAAAATGTTAGTCTTTGTCACACATTTGCAGTTTTACACCAGTAAGCGTTGCACAGCTCGTCCTACAGTCAGATGTGTTGCTGGTGTAACTGTTCCCTTTGCTCTTTGTTTTTGTGTAGGAGAATGAGTTTGACAGACTAACGATGCAGTACGCCCCCACTGCTACAGCATAAGATACCTGCTTCTGCTGAAATGCCTCAATAATGGATTGAAGTGTAACACCATGAGGATAACACTCTCTCTCTCTCTCTCACTCACACACACACACACACACACACACACACATACACACACACACCTACACTTTTGTTTCAACAGTTTTTGTAAGTAAAATGTGCTTACTATTTAAACCAGACCAGACAACATGAAACATGTCCACATTGTTGTTCATTCTTTATACATTTGCATTTCTCCTCAGTACATCTGTTTAATGTAATCATTCCTTTGAAATTATTATAAATGTTTAATACATGTGATATGTTTGAAGTGGGGTTTTGTCAACAAACAAATGTCTACTCGTGCAGGAAGATACTGGGTTTATAATGGTAGAAAGGTGGTCTAGCATTTGATTCTATCTTCAAGACCTCACACAGCAGGTCTTGAATATAGAATCTGTCATATCGTAGTTCATATTGAGAATGGA
The DNA here is from genome assembly GCF_019176455.1 of Solea senegalensis. Classification (NCBI taxonomy): domain Eukaryota; kingdom Metazoa; phylum Chordata; class Actinopteri; order Pleuronectiformes; family Soleidae; genus Solea; species Solea senegalensis. The sequence goes on along the minus strand of NC_058034.1, from coordinate 8,317,692 downwards.
CCTGATACTGATCTGCCATCGTTTTTAATTACCAATTTAAGTAGAAAATGTCCAGGGTTAGTGAATATTTTCCACTTTTTGTCTATTCAGCTTACATGACAGTTACAATACAAAACAAGTAATAAAAAACGGAACAGATAAAAGAGGGTACTGTATATGCACATTTAAAATGAGCTGAAAGAAGAAATGCATGACTTTGTCAAGTTGATTTTACTTTCAGACAGTTTCCATTAATGAATACTTTCCATCTAAAATAAGAATTGAGGCCCACATTATCCACATGTGGGCTATAGATCAATATTTTAACACAAATGCATATATTTTTGTTTGACCCTTTTGTTTTTAAAAAAATAGTTTGATGTGTGAATTAATGTAAATTAAATGAAATCAACTTTTTAAAATTGTATTATTGACTCAATACTTCTTGAGTCAATAATAAGTCAGAAAGTAAGTCAGAAATAATGTTCCCCTCATTACTTCTGATTCAGCTGAGAGTTAAAAAGATAGCGGTCCTCATGACGCCACGCCCCCCACGGCTTTCCCCCCTAACTGGCCCATAAACGTGCGCTCGTCACCAGTTGATTCCCGTCGAACGCACAGCGCGGTGAGTCAAACTGACGCTGCCTCGGACACGTTGGAGCGCAGCTGCGGCGGCAACGGACGACAGAGGAGGAGACGTATGACTACACTCTTCTCCTTCATCTCGTTCCTTTTTTTTACCAGATACTCTCGTGAATTAACCTGCCCGACGGTCTCGCCCACAAAGCGGCACAGAATCGTTATATTCGGCGAGTAACGGACCTGTATGAGGCCGTACGCGACCGCAGCGGCACAATAACTGCATGTGCTGGCTGCTGCGCTCGGCGCTGCGACACAGAAGACCGGAGACCTCCAGCTGAAACCGTCTGTGTGTGTTTTTGTGCGCCATCACGTTTTGGGGTTCATTTATTCATTTAGCGAGCTTCCTAGCGGCCAGTGCTGGTCAATACACGATTGTATGCTTTTTATTGAACTTAGCTAGGTGGCTAACGAGCACGCGCCGCCGCCGCTGATGAGCTCGCGTGCGTAGCGGAATGATGAGGAGAAATCTTCAACATACAGGCGGAGAGACACACACTACTGGCTCAGATTAACGGTCAAGTCCCCATTTATTAATTGGTTTGTGTGATTATTGGAGCCCCGCAGCCGTTGAGTATGAGGTCAGACCCGGTGGGCCCAGCTACCATTCATAAAATGATCCTTAACGCTATGGATGGGCCCATCTCTTAATGTGGAAAACAAAGAATTAGGCTGCCGAACAGTGTAAGCTGGTTATATAAGCTTAGTTATCTAGCGTTTTAGGCGCGCGAGCAGCCTGTGTGTCGGATTAGAGGCACAGGCAAGACTGAACTCCTCCCTGGACGCGCACTCACCCTCAATTGGATTATTTTTTATTCATTTTTTTAACCACGGCTTCAGCGCGCTTGTTGTTCCCGTGACTCACCACAATGAGCGGTTACACCGGCCCCGCAGAAGTGGAGCCCATGCCGGGATACTTGGACCTCATCACCAGAGCCTCGTCGGTCATGCTGGGCGCATGGAGAGACTGTGGCCGCTGCGGTCTGGAGCTCTCCAAACGGACTCTGCTGGATAACGCGTACATTACTTGGACCGAAATCGCCCTGTTCATCTTTTGCGCCTTTCTGTGCACGCAGGTCAGGCGGGCACTGACAGAAAGTCTGTTTCAGGTAAGTGATACAGAATAACAATTATAGCCATGGGGGCGACATGTGACCCTCCCCTGTCACGGTTATCCTGACCAAAATGATTGCCATTCACGATAATATTAAGATATCTGTAAAAATGTTAGTGTAGATTTTTTTTAGGGTTGTTAAGGTTAACCAATGGGGCCGTTTGTCTATATTAAACCGTTATATGTGCACATATTTTGATTTTAGCAGGTGAACTAATGTTACAGAAAACATTAACATTACCCAAGTGTTGCAAATGTGTTGAAATGTTACAAACATGTTACTAATTACTTATGGTGTAATCACTTATGGTTACAGACAACATTTTAAAACATTGTAATTCACAATGTTGTGATAATTGTAAAAAGAAAGAAGCGTCTTAAATGCAAACTACTCTACTTTTGCTACTTTTTGTAAAAGCTTATTCAGATACAGAGGAAAGAGATGGACTATTGTTACTAGTTTCAAGTCACTCACCAGAAATAATGACTTTACCCATTCACTAATGTCCCGATGAAAAGTCACCTAATCAACTTATTGTTAGTGCTTTTTTTTATCATGAATCAATATAAGATCATAGATACTTTGTCTTATCCCTAGTCATAACACATAACCAATCCCCTGGTATCTCATGAGTAATTTATTTACATCCTTAATTAATGGATCTAGAAGTTCATTTCTCTAATTAGAGCCTCTGCTCAGCAGGAGGTGCCTCTGAGGATGCATCTCACAGGAGTTGTCACTGAAGGCACATAATGCTTTTTTTGCTTGCACAGCTGTTTGAATGTGAGGCAACGGTTCCAAGAAATCTGAAATAATGCTAGATTCAGGTGGAGGTTTAATATATAGTGAATCAAATAATCAAATCACAATGAAGAGATCGTCTTCATTGACACTACTTCAACATAGCTATAATGTCAGAAAACATTAACCCAACCCAACCCTCACTCAACTCAAACAGCTCCTGCACACAGAAGTTCACATGCATAGCTTGTCATTTGGGTATAGTGAGTCATTCAAGATGGTGGCAGTTTTTGTACGATAAGGAAGTGTGCACATGTAAACCCCAGTCAGCTCTCACAAAATAAGAGGTAGTGTGAAATAAGACTCTGTGTGTTAGTGTTAGTTTATGTCTGTGTGTGTGTCACTGAATACAATCCCTCTGTTTAATATTCTTTCATATTTCTGCCCTTTTAAAGAATTTCAGATATCAAAGCATTTGCATTTTTGGTGGCGCCTTTAGGTATGGTCAATTCAGTAATTGTATTATTGAAAAATATGCAAATGCCCTCTCCTCTCTCTTTGTGCTTCTTACACAATCTATCATTCTGTTAATTGCATAACTGTCCAACGGTTTGCTTCACAGGCTTCCAACTTGGCAGTTGACTTACTAAGGACACCTGTGTGCAGTACCGACTTAGACATTATTTGGGTAGGAAATGCCAGAGAACGGGTATGGGTACTGCACTGGTATAAATGAAAATATGAAGAAGAAAAAAAGTTTATAAAAGCGATATAGTATTGCTGAGTAAGATATTTCAAAGCTAGATCCCCCAACCCAAGTTTATGGTAATAAATATTTTCATCATATGCATGCAACTTTGATATGCAACTTTTCTTCCTCTGATGGAATCACAGATGATAATTATACCATTATCTTATTTGTTTATGCTTTACTAATTTGAGCTTTTGCATTTAAAATAATTTGCTAGCTTTATTTTTGGAAATAAGACCAAGAGACTGTGAGACATTAGACACATGCTGCTACCATAAAGTAAGAAAAAAGCTTTACTTAGTCACTTAAGGACCAGGAGAGTGCACTTGTGAGACTGCAGTGCCCCTAAAAGCAGCATTACTACTTTGTTTTTAACAGTAACAAGCTTCTCAGAGGGCAGATGTTCAGGCTGTACTCTGACAGATTGGCTCTTTGCCCAGGTCTCTGATATTGGCTTAACCCATCCAACTCCTGAGTACCTCCACCCTCTTGGTGCAGACAGGGAAGGGCCCTCTATAGTGTGGATGTGGCCTCCAGCTTATTACTCTGCCATTATTGTGGGTGGGGGTGTGTGGTTTCCCGCACTAAATTGCTACAACATTGATGGTGGCATTCCATTGCTCATTGCCCTGTGTGTAAATAGCAGATGTGGCCTGGGAATGCAAAGAATGAGGCCTGTTCCCCCTCCTCACATTATGTTTGTATGTGTGTGACTCATTGACTCGTTAAGTTTTTCAACTTGAAGTGGTTGTTTATTGGAGACTTATTTGAGGTCATCATATATCTCTGACATGATTCCACAATAGACAATTTCCCCATTTTTTAAAGTTGGGAATATTCGATAAACCACAATGCATTTAATATCATGTCTGTAATGATTTAAATGGTTTTTACTAGGGATGCACCGATATGACTATTTCCACCGATACCGATATCCGATATTAATATTGCTGCTATGGCCGATAACCGATATCTACCGATATCGATATATGTTTTAAAAAAAAGTTTCTGAGATGATAAAAGTTTGTACAGAATGAAAATCACGCAAGCTGAATTTTTGAATGTCTTCCTTTATTTTCAAAACATGTTTTACCTCCAAATAACAAGGTCACATAAGACACAAGTAACCAACTACAAGTAAAGGTTTTTAGAAACCTTTACCACTTGTAGCAAGTGTGTAACTAAATTAAATTACAGTTTAACTCCCTCAACTCACTAAACTCCTGTGAGAAAGTTTGGATCATAAATTACAATCATGAACATAAATAAAAATAATACCCTGCCAAAGTTACTGTAAACTAGATAAGGGCGTCTATACTGGGTATGTAAATAAAGTCAACAACCCTTCCTTCCGGCAACAACAACCGCGCCACTTCCCTTCACAATAAAACTACACAACAAATATGAGAAACAATACCTGACAAGCTCTACTAAGAGCTGCCATAATAAAAAAAACATGTTAAAATACTTTATCAAACTTGCCAGTATTCATGGCAACCAGATATTTATTCAATTGCAAAACATCGGAAAAGTAGCGCCGACTTGGCAGGTTGTTGCGGGGTGCAATATGCGCTATCAACCGTCGGAACCCTCGGCTGGTCGTCAAGAGCAATCATTTCCATTACCTTGATCGTTATTGCCCTGGCCACTGTCTTCCTTTGGTCGAGTCCCAGCTGCGCTGCTTTCTTTTTGTCTGCTGCCTAATGTTACTAGCGTTAGCTTCCTGCCGTTGTTTGTGTACTTCAGGGTGACGGTTTTTCAAATGACATAATCAAATTTGTGGTATTGAATGACTTGACGCGGAACGCTCCGCGCATTACCTCGACTTTGCAAGTGTTGCATTATGCTTTTTGCGTATCTTCTATTGACACCCTGAAAAATAGCCCACACCGCTGACATTCTCTCTCCTCAACACACACACACATCTTGTGCTGCGCTTGCGCCACTGACGCTGTCATATGCCCAAACAAATGCCGCATGGCCTCCCCTTCCCGACACACATACACAAACAGCAATTAGACGGGTATAAACATCGGTTGTTAAAATCGGCGCAGTTTTACTCATTGAACCGATGCCGATATGTTAAAAAATGACGAACATCAGCCGATAACAATATTAATGCCAATATATCGTGCATCCCTAGTTTTTACATTGTTGAGAAAACTATTTGTTTTTGGCTGTTTTAGGATTTGTTGTCAAGTGAAATCATAGAACATCAAATAACTGCAGACAATCTTAAGTACACATACTTAACTAGGTCGAGACCTCATGAGACCTCTGATATTAAATGTCAGCTTACACACCAATGGAGAAATGAATGTTGGTTCCATTTAACTGAATGTTTGTTCCACTGACATGCTATTTAAAGACTTCAAACATTGGTGCACTAAAGCAATTATTCATTCATAAAGCTTTCAGTTAAAGAGATGGGTATCTGTCAGTCAGGTCATGGTAAAGATTTTATACTTTTTTTTTGTTGAGGTTGCAGGCGTAATTTAGAATCTATCTGCAAGGAGAGCTGATAGATAAAAACAGTTTCCTGTTTTGTTACTTACAGGACCTCCAGTCAAACGTTGAAAAGATGTTGAACCACTTATAACGTGGCTTACTCTGGTGAGCATTTTTTTCCACTGTACAGATCATGTTCGTGGAAGCAGTCCTTGTAATACTGGTGTGCCTGGTGAAAGCCAGTGGCCAGACAGAGGCATTTATTTTTGGGTTGTCCTTCTGTCCATCTCTTTCATTCTTGTGAACACAATGTCTTAAGAGCATGTCTAAGAAGTTTCTTCATATTTGGTACAAACATTCAGTTGGAAGTAAGGGTGAACTGATTTGACACTAACCAAGTCTGTGTGAGACGTTCGACTTGTCGATGGTCAGAGGACTAGGTAATGAGGTCATGCTTGCAAAACTGGAGGTTTGCTAAATTACTAGTAGTTTTGAATTGGTCTGGTCTGTATGTTTCAGCTTTTTCGGTATGCACCCAAAGTACAATTTTGTGCACCATTTCTATACGTGACTCACTGCCATGTTGCCAGGAAAATCTTCTGAAAAATAAATGGCACCAGTGCTGTTTTCAAGCTTTAAGAGTTGACTGCAAATCCACGGCGATTGAGCTGTATATCACACAGAGCAGGACAGACTAAAAATATCTGCTCCTTACAATACCTTGGGAGCTTTGCAGAAGTATAGCAAGAGCTGGAGTGGACATTATCCTGTGTATTCTATCTTTCTGATGAGCTTTTTCTTCATACTTCAATTCTTAAACACCACAGTAAAAGTTGACTATCGGGAAGTTGTGAATCTTGATGCCAACTTCAGCATGGAGATTCCCGACAACCTCAAATGAAGTGATCACTCTACAGAATCTGCGGGTTCCCATCACACAAATTGTGTTTAATAGCATTGATCCACCTCTGTTAACACGTATACACATATATTAATTCTGGTCTTAGTTGGACTAACAGTGATTTTGTTTGTGTCTTTCTTATTTCATGTAAAAGTACTGAGTAAACATGCTGTAAACTGGTGATGTGTACCGTAAAGTAGAATGTTGTAGTTCTTTTAATGGCACCAGAAATCAGACGTTCCATAGTGCCACTGCCAATGCAGACGATGCAGACCTGCTCATGCTTTAACAGAGGTGACATTCACCCTGTTGTGAGTTGATGTACCATCCAAATAGTCCTGCAGACATTATTTGAAGGTTGAAATCCTACATTGTTTGGCTTTAACGCCCCTCTTTATAAACATGCTTTATCAAAGTATTTGTATTTGATTCTGATATTTATTGTATGTTTGTCTTCACTAATGCCTACTGTAACAGTGTAGGATGAGCGCATGGGTGATTTCAGTAAAGGAAGTAGAGAGAATAAAAGGAGTGTTGAAAAAGAATAGAGTTAAAATGATCTCGCTAAAAAGGTGGAAAAATAGATGGTTTAATCAGAGAGGATGAATGAAAAAGGGAGAGAGGGAGCCAGAGGAAGGAAGGAAGAAAGAAAGGAAGGAACTGCAAAGTGAAGTGAACTGAGGGGTTGTGTGTCTTGGCTGATGCCTGCTGAATCAGCATGCAGCAGGCAATCATTGACAAAACGCACACACACACCATAAGCATATAAGGACACATTTTCTTTCTTGCATATTCATACAGCTGCAAATGCAAGGCATCTGTCCACTAGGGCTGCACAACGTTAAGAAAACATGTGCTATGCAATAATATCATGGAATATTGTTAGTGCGATATGACTTGCAATAAATCAACAAATACCTGTCTCTTTCTGTGCTGGGTTTGCTGCCATCAAAGACCAAGACCAAGAGTAGAGCAGCCAGTGCAGACATTGATGGCATGGTTTTATTGAAGACATTTTCTGCTACCCTAAACAAAAACATCCGTAACTCTCTTGATTATTGGTTTTCTAACGGCAACTCTCAAACTAATTCTCTGTATATAATATTGGGCAGCCATACTGGCTACCGCCCAACTATTCTTTGCATCACACTACAGACAAGCAAAACAGGCAGTGGTCATATCCTGCCAGCATCAGCAGATATGTATGACCACTGTAACTGTTCTCATAAACGCCACCCATATCCTTTCACACTCACAGACACACACACACACACACACACTCACTCTAATACACGGAAAGGAGAGCAGCAGCATCAGTGTGCTCGCTATCTCTAGTGCTTATCTCCCTGCAGAGAACTGCACAGTGCCTCATCCCCTGCTGTTGTTCTAAATGTGAACGCAGCCTGAGGTTTTGACAAGGTCCCCAACCACGGATCCTAGATCACCCTTCACTAAGTCCCCGCTCATTGTTGTGCACTACAGCCCAGAGAGAAACCTGATACTGGATTTGTGGTAAAGGGGAAGTGCTGTCCATTCAGCCAAAAGTGCCCACTCATCTGAAAATGCTTGTAATTTTGAATTGCAAAGCAGTAGTTCTAAAGTTAGGTTATTACTAGTATAGTCATATCCTCTCCTCAGTTCTCTAATTCATCATGTGGCATATTTTTGAGCAGCATATTCATTCTCTCCTGACATTTGATCTATGGCGCTATGAGCTTCAGCCTGTCAAACATTGTAAAGAAGTTGTACTTTAAGGTTCACAAAACTGTCAGCATCACTGATTCTGACACTGAGCCTTTGCTGCAATTGATCATAATTTGACACTAGTGTGATTGTTTCAATGTGTGTGTTTGTTTAGATTTATAATATGCCTAATGATGCAAGTGTATATGCATAATGTTTCTGACATTGTGTGTCTGTACAAAGTGGGCTGTATGATGCCTTTCTGCATTGTTACTGGTCTTTGTACACTTGGGGGATTGGCTGCCTGGAGGGTTCTTTCTGCTTATATAAAATGTGGCAGTGACATTGAAAATAATAAATAGATGAAAGATACAAAAATCAGTACATTTCCATGTACAGTTAAGTTGAGCTACAATTGTAGCTTGCTTTTACCATTTAAAATATTTACACAAACACTAGTTGGGAATTGGTTTATTGAATTAAGTGCGTTGAAGTTGAGGTGGCGATACGCCCCTTCTCACCTTGTTAGTATTAGCTGTTTTCCAGTTGGAACCAAGTCGAGCACCATTCTGTATACCACCCATTACCATGAAAATATTTAACCTTTTCCTTTAAAAAAAACCCCCACTATTGTCTTTATTGTATTAAGTACTGACTTCTGCAATTATTTCTGGATCAAAGTGGGGGGTGGGAACTGTGGAGCATGTGTAGAGCCCCTAGGCCAGTTTGAGTCATACAAATGCAATAATTAATACATTCTGAGAAATCTGATTTAGTACAATTTCACATGTACATGGATTTTAAAAGTCTGGTTTTAGTCAGCCTAACACAGTAATTCATGTTTTTAATGCCATGTGAAAGTGCTCAATTTCTTTCTCTTATGTTCTTCAGTACAAGAGCCTTCATGTGTGTATGTTGGTATATCTGATACACACACACACACACACACACACACACATATATATGTGCAGTACCTTAAAATATTTGTTACAGCCCTTAACCCTAACACAGAATTGACCGTAGAGGAGAGATGAGACACTGGATGAGACACCACTTCATAGTGGTGAATCATAGCTGGAGCAGCCACATACACTGTACATCCAGCTCCAAAACAGGGTCATGTATCAGCTCTGTTTGTGGACTGTGACAGTTCCTGCTGCTCAGCTGGAATGTGTCATTAGGCCTTGACTGCAACAGTGAGACGCTGTTGCCGGCCTCTCAATCTTTTTCCTCTTCCCCGCTCTCTCTGTCTCACTTGTTTTCCTCCAGATGGACACTGTGAACAGTCTTTAATAAGACAGCACTCTCACTGTTGTATTCTTACTTGACACTTTACACTGTCTCTGTTCTAACAAGGACACTGACTCCTTAACAGTATCAGAGAAAGCTGAAGCTTATTTTGTCTGCACAGCTCACATCATGCATCATGTTTCATGTGCTTGTAAGTGTTAAGGGGGGTGTGTGTGTGTATGTATGTGTTCTTGGTATGTGTTACCTTTTTAGGACTCTTTCTGGTATAATCACTGACCTTGTCAGGAGAGTTTGTCCTCATGGGAATCAAAACCTGGTCTTTATTGGGTAGACCTGGTTAAGTTAAGGGCTTAGGTTGAAATTGTGGTTAGATTATGGTTAGGGTTAGGCATTAATTGGTCATGGTTAGTTAAGGAATCATGCTGTGCTTAGGCTGTCTGAATGAATAGATCTGCATTCTGTGAAAAGTAAAACCACTGGTTTATATAGATTTATTCTGATTATTAAGTGACTAAAAGGTAATGTTTCCAGCTGACATGCACAGTTAAGTTTACCTACAATTTTAGCTTGCATTTACCTTTTAATTTAGCTACTTTCCTTGTTCCATTATACAAACATTAGTGGGGAATTGTTTATTTGAATTAAGTATGTCTGACTCCACTATGCTAGCTGGTCTTTGAAAGTACTCTGCAACACTGGTTTGAGGATGCTCTATCTTTTTCCTGAGGACAAAGCTATTAGTTATTATTTTTTTTTATTTTTCAAGCAAGTGTTTGTCTGTTTGAATATACTTTCTGTTTGTATTTGTCCTTATTTTACTCAATTTGAGTTTTTTACTGACATTGAGTTCCACAGTTTGACACAGGAAAGGGCCTGTGTATCATTATTTTTTTGAAAATAAAAACATGTTTTTATTTTCCCTGTGAAATAAGCAATGTGATTTTTTTTATTTATTTTTTTTTATTCATTTTTCATAAAACAATTGTGAGAAAATCATATTCTGAGCCCAGAATGGTAAATGGTATCGCATCGGGATTCCTTTTTGTGGAATTGTTATATCCCTACCGTCTTTTCTTTCGGATGAGAATGGTCCAAACGGGGCCATATAGTTACTTAGCCTGTTAAAAATACACATGCATGCATGCACAGATCAGTACTAATTCTCTGTGTGCTGCCAGTCGCATGCAAACTGCATTATAAATGACAACCATATGTCATATAGCTGTAACTATAGCAGACAGGGGCAGCTTCAGTGAATGTCTCAATGTCTTTATCTTTTATTCCGCTCTGTCTCTCCAGAAATGTGTAGTTTTGACACTGTATTGCTTTCATGAGGGATGTAGTGTACTGTACAACAAGGCAGAGTAAGTGGTTTTTAAATCAAATAAAGAACATACTGGCTTATTGGCAGCTATCTCTTGCTAGACTGTGCACACTAAATTTACAGTTTGTACTTCCAGATTTCTGCTGGTTCTACAGTACTACATTTTGTTCCAAAGAATTGTGGGGTTTTTTGCATTTCAGTGAACATTTAGTCTTAATCACGTGAAATTATTTTTCTGTGAGGTTATGTTCATTGACTTTGATACACAAAGGATGAATTTACATTACATTACATTCATTTAGCAGACACTTTTATCCAAAGCAACAATAAGTGCATTTTAATATTTGGGTACAAACAAGAGCTAGAAGTTAAGTGTGGTGTTACTTCCTCTTCTGGTGTCATCTAAAAGGTTAAACCAGGTGAATGCATGCTATCGTTCCCTAACACACACACACACACACTCTGTCCCCCTCTCTCTCTTTCTCTCTCTCTCTCTGTTTCTCTGCCTCAAACCCATTCCTTATTTGAATATATTCAAGGTTAAGTCATGGCTGTCTCCAATTTTCTATTCTGACTCTATTCATTTGGGTGTGCTACCATGGGTCATCAGTATCTCACTTGTGTGCATGTTTGTTTTGTCAAAGATGGCAGTGGCTGTCCTAATTGTGGTTTTAATCAAATCATGTTCAAATGTTCAGCTCTTCAGCCAACCTCTTTGTTCAACATCAGTGTTACATTGGCGTTACAAACTCACAAACTCACATCAACTTAGCCACTTCCTGTGAGTAAGCATGGTGTGTGTAAGGGAGCCATGATTCAAACATTATTCAACATTAGTCATTTAAAAGGAGGTTGGGAAAGGAAAGAAAATGAGCCTAGACTACTAGGGTAACATGGGGAGGAATTTTAAATGTCCCAGACCTGGTTATATTAAATATTTAATAATTGCTTTGTCCATTCAGAACAATGAGACTTGGGATAGATAGTATTGGGCTGCCACATTTGTGCTTGCTGTCCTGCTAGTACAGCCATGAAATATAGTCATCAATCAGCAATTAAAGTTCATAATCATTGTACTGTAGGGCTGTCAAATGACAGTAAATGCAGTGATAAAATGATGAGTGCTCGAAACATCCAATAGATTTAACTTCAGTAGTTGATCACTATGATAGACTTAAGGTTAACCACTAATAGTAAACTACTTCCACAGCATCTATGTGAACTGAAAATGACTGCGAGGATGAATATATCACTGACAAGAGCCTTATCCCAAAGACCGATGTCTTTCTGTTCTTAAGAACCAGGTGGAGGTTTATATATATATATATATATATCCATTCTGTTTAGAACGCAAAAATAGATATTAGTTATGAGAGAACAGAAACTGATACATTTCAAGTAAGAGATACAGAGATCAGGCTTAGACAGCTACTGTGTCTTTGATGAAGGATGAAGAATGATGGATCAGATGGACAGTGGGGCGGTGGAGGGTGTACTTGATAGCAGAGCGGAGGAAAAGGGAAAACATATATAAATATAAGATGCAGGCATGTTGGGACAGGTCACATGAGACCAGCTTATCACAACATTCACTCCATGGGAAATAGCAGCTAGGAAATGAGAGTTTGCATGTCTGGTAGGAGATGACAACAAAAAGTGAGAGTGAAACAATGAACCTGCAAGTCTTCCTGATTCAACTTGCACACAAGCTTCATATAAGGTGGACTTAAAAAATAAATCCAGCTACCTATTGAACTCAACTTGGAAAAATCGAATCTGAAATAAATATGCAAAGAAAGCATCTACTACTGAATTGGTTAAGTGGAACTACAGTGATCAGCGTGATGTCAAACCTCATTAGAGATCAAAGCTGCCCAGGACCACAAGAATGAGAGAGAATAAGTGAAAGAACTGGCCTTATTGAACAAATCCACACATGAGCCAGCATCCTGACTGCCCTAGTTAATGTTTCTATGTCACAGGCTTGTGGAGCCTCTCATCTCTTGTCACAAGGGCTTGGGTGGGGGGGAGTAAGTGGGAACTTTTTAGAGTGTGCAGACGAAAGATTAATGGGGAAAGAGAGGAAAGGCAGAAAGTGGAAAAGAGAGTTTTTAGCCACACTGTAGGGCTTTTTCATCCCTTCATGGTTGCCAAGGCAAGTACTTATTTTTCATCAAGCCTCTTTTGCTCTCAGACACTCTGCCGTTCTGATTTCATTGCTGTTTCTGTTCCATTTCCTTTTCTGCTTCTGTTTTAAAGCTGCTTTTAAGGAGGAGGAAAGTAGTGTGCAGTGAAAGCTGGTGATGCCTTGAGCTGGAGTTCAGTCAAAGTGTCTGTTTGTTAGTTGGGGTCATGGGTCCCAGCTGAGTGTCATTCGAGGATATCATTTATTTGAGGACCAGTGGATTTTCTCAGTGTTATTTTCCCACTATAACCCCACATTCTCTTTTCCTACCATAGAAAACTAAAAGGTTGATGGATGGAGTGGATCGATAAGAATATACAATCTGTATTTTGTCCCTGCATTTATATTTTGGTTGAAATCATAGACTTGCTCCATCCCAAAAATACAATCATTGCATCAAGTGAGGAAGAGGAAAAAGTCTCAAAATAACTTATCTGTAACATGAAGTTACAGATACAGTTTTTTTGTTTAACTAACTGATTTATCACAAATTATATATTTATATTATACATGCATGTGGAGTATCCCGGACATACATCTGGACAAGGACTGTGCATTCCATAGTTGGCTGGATTTACATCACATGGACCAAAGCAGACCTCTGTAGACTAGTGACCTAACTCACAGATACAGTAGAAGGTGGGGATAGTTATGATGATGTAGAAATAGGAACAAACAGTTGGTGGAAAATAGTGAGGTAAACAGAACCGATAGAATGTAAATATGGGAACATTATGAAGAGATGTAACAGCAGTGATACTGCAGTAATGGTGATTTACAAGTAAGATATGAGTTACAGAGCCTTGGCTGGTGTTCAGGCTCTGTGGTCGTGCATGAGTGTGCGTAGGCTTATGTTTTTGTGTGACAGGGAGTAGGGGGTATGTGTGATGTGCTGCAAGATTGGAGGGGGGTATGCTGTGTGCTGACAGCTGGCTTCTATAAATATATATCACAGGCAGGGGGAAGACATGAGTTTGGAGAGTAACAGAAGAAAGTGGAAATCTAGACAGCGTGAGAAGTAATGATGAAGGTGGAGGAGGATGGGTGGCCTCGGAAAGAAGGACTTAGAATAAAGTGACAGACTTTTAAAGAACGTGGTAAGTGTACTATACTCTCCGGACATTACTTCACATGGAGCGGAAGCTGCTACCATCTCAACCAATCAGCAGTCACCAGTGTGGTCATGTGTTCCCGTATCCCTGTGTGTCACTATTGAAGACCACAAGCTTCCTTCCTTGTTGTATGTTGACAAATGTGAACAAAATGAACAAGAGACAAAGAATAACATGAGGGCAAAAGGAGTAAATGTTTGTTCAGAAGCAACAGATCAAAAACAGAATAGAGCACTGTTTGTCTATGAGCAGCGTAAGTCAAAAAATAAACGATGGATTTAGATAAGGGTGTAAAAATGGAAGATATTTGGAGCAAATGTGTTAACCTTGTGGGGTAGGGGATTGAAGTGACACTGTGGGAAACTGAGCAGCCTTGGCAGAGGTTTGCTCTCTATGAGTGCTCGCTGTAGTTTGTCATTTAATCAGTCACTGAGCCTTGTCAGATCGTATCCTGTAGACGAGCTACTTGATAACGAAGTGAATGAGAAGGACTGTATCACTCACACGGGGAACTTTCACTTTCCTACCTCTAGTTATACTGTTTGATTGCTTTCCAATGTACTGTGTGTGTGTGTGTGTGTTCTTGCCTGAGTGGATTTTTGTTTTACGAGGCAGTGAGTTTAATTTGGTTTTCCTGTGGCTACAATTGTGGTTCTTACTTCACCTCTGATGTACATAACTTACCTATGTTCACTTTTCCCCCTGTTCGTCTTGTCTTTATGCCTTTGTGTGTTAATGCATATTTAAGACGTGGGGGAGACTGGGGAGGAAATGAGGAACATAGCCTCATAGTGAGTATGTGGGTGGGGTGATGTTATCAGGCTGCATCAGGACATCAGTAGCTTTCACTCTGACTTCCGCTGTTTCTGCTTGCATAGCAAACCATAAGCATACTCCTGGGAGACATTTGTCTGTCACATGTTTGTAATTACGCTAAGTGTTGATGGTGCATGTGGGCACATGTATCAGGAGTAGAAACACACAGGGAGAAGGAGGGATTGTAAAGTGAGATAAATACTTACATGTTTAAACAACATCCTGACCGTGTTAGTAGCACTGGCTGCTGGCCACCTTACACTTCCTGTCTCAGTATACATCCCTATAACATACAATTAAACAATCTGAAGTTTACATTGTGAGTATTTTCGTTTTCTTTTTAAGTGATTTGTCATGTGGTTTCAACTCCCATTTTGGCTCTTTATTTTTCTGTCGCCAATATTTGATTATAAAAATGTAAAAAATGTGTCTACAATTGTTGCAGTTAAAGCCAGCTGTATTTCCCTGTTAGATTTAAGAAAACTATTTACAATAAAATAGATAAAAAGACACTAACATGCACTGGATTTCCTTTAGTGAATTGCTTCCTTCACCACACATCAAATGCAGAACCTTATGTTGGATTTAAAATACTGTTTAAGAATGCCTTCTTAATGAACATGTTATCCGCTAACAGCTAAGTCATATGAGTGTCTCTTTATCTCACTGCCTGACCCTGGTTCCTGTCTCTACTCTGTCCCTGCAGCCTTTAGCACGGTGGTGCAGGCTGCTGCCCAAAGATGCTGCCAAGATGCCGGAGAGTGCATGGAAGCTTGGCTTCTACACCATGTCGTGGTCCTACAGCACCTATCTGCTCTTCTTCAGCTCCTACTCCTTTTTCCATGACCCACCCTCTGTCTTCTACAGTAAGCTCCACAACAACAACAAAACTTGCAAAGGGCAAATTTAAATAGAATATCTATTTTCTGAAGATGGCAAGTAAAATTTCAAAATTGCTGTATAGTAACCTTAGCCATATTTGGAACGGGTCCACTTTAAAAAATACATTAACCTTAGGAAATGTGTTTAATAGCATATGTTTCAGTTAACCTCAGAGGGCAGATAAGGAGTGGAAGTCATTTTAATCCAGCAGGCAGCAGTCTACAGAGGCTCTGTAGGGGTAAAGTGAATGTACAATTGGATGGTGTTTTATATAAGTGCACACAGGATGTAGAGCCCAGTGGTTTGTGCCTATTCTGAGCCTTGTTATTAAAGTTATTAAAGTGTAAGCTATGTTCTTTTTGTAATCACACAAGGGCACACATCATCTAGACACATTTCAAATTAAAAGTTATATCGTTCAGATGTGTATTATTGTGCCCGGAGCTTGGATTAGTCACAAATAGAAACCTTTAAGATGTTTTATTGATTGATGACTTTCAAAAGACCCAAGGTGACCTTACAAGGCAGAGGTAAACTACAATGTGCAATATACAATAGAGCAATATATCATTATAATATACAATAGAGGAATGAAATTGACTAATATGTTAGGACGCCTTCCCAAGCTTACTGCTCTAACTTGAGCTCTAGCTAAGGCTGGTTGACAATGTCAGGGTGATCATGAACTGCTGCATCACCTCTCATATCTGTCAGCCTGAACAGAAGCGGTGTAATGTGACTGGACTTGTGGAAAGAGAGCATGAGAAAGAAAAAAAAAATGTGGTAGAAGAAAAAGAGAGGAAAAAAAAAAGGATCCAGTTCCCATGCCTTCACTTGGCAGCTCTTCTGTTGTGATCCATCTAACAGCCCTCTTCTCAATGTTTAATGATAGAAGGTCCAATCAATAAACATTACACGCGGCCAGAGTGTAACCTCATCCCACTAGAGATCAACCTCTTCAAACATAGGAGGAGAGAGTTTCCGTTCAACATCTGATAGGTTTCAGAGAAATTAGTGAGCCTCACAGCCTCGACATTCATTTGCTTGACTATCCTCAGGTACTTGAGAAACCTTGTGTCATTCTCTCCAGGATCAACTGGATCATGAAAGTGCAGCTAAAGTTCATAGTGTGAGAAGAAACGACATAAAAAAAAGAGGAGGCAAAGAAGCAGAACCCGTTTTATAAAGCATTAACAGAGTAGATACCATGGCCAAAGACTAGAGAAGTGTCCACATTTAGTTTGATAATACTAACTTGCACCTTTCATATACATGCTAATGTAAAAAAAAAAAAGTGTTGTATAACCAGTTAATGCCTAACCCTTGCCTTAACCTATTTCAGATCTTAGCCCTAAACATAGTTCCTCAGAAACTAGGTGTTTGCCTTATTATGACCAGGTTTTGGTCCCCATGAGGACTACTTGTCCTGACAAGGACAGTATTTATGTCAGACAAGGAAACAAGTAGTGTGCACACACATACACACACTAACACACTGAATATATAAATACATAATATAATACAGGAAATTATAATAATAATTGCAATTAAAAATTAGATGGAAAGAAATCAAATTCAAGAAATAAAAAAAAATACATTTATTTGTGAAATAGGGTTTGATTGAAACAAAAGATAATTATGGAAAATACCCAAGAGTTAATCAAGTAAAATGTAAATAAATTAGTGAATGAATAAATAAATATTAAAAATTAAAAATAAAAAGGGAATTTTCTTTTAAAAAAACATCAACTTTCTGTTCTTTCTGTTGAAAGTGGATTTGAAAGATAAGATGTTTGGTATCAGTCATCAGTCCCTCGTCACTCCCCACATCTCCCTCTTGCTCCCACAGACTGGAAGAGTGGTATGTCAGTGCCTGCAGATATCGCCATTGCCTACCTGATCCAGGGAAGCTTCTATGGCCACTCCATCTATGCCACAATCTACATGGACGCATGGAGAAAAGACTCTGCCGTCATGGTGGTGCACCACATCATCACACTGGCACTCATCAGCTTCTCCTACGCCTTCAGGTGATTGTCTTATCGTGATTATCTGTGTCATCTTTAGCCTGTTAAGTCAATAAAGAGACGTTTTTATTTCAGACTCCAGGTACATTTGAATTTTATAATTCAGCTCTTAGAAACCCTGTGGGTTAACTGCACAATTATATATAAATCTTTAGCAATTACATGTGTCTGTACCATTACATATAAAGACTGTTTTAGCAAATCAATTTTATATCTGGGAAATTAAATTTCTAATGCTGGATATCTAATATGTGTTCATACCTTACTCTGTTTTTTTACTGTTCTTAGACTGCATTTATATTATATTAGGATCGAGGACATACTGTATGTCTTGCCATGTTTATATTTCTAATACTTATATCTATTTATTTTTAGTTTTTGATGATTTTATACCTTGTTTTTCTGTGTGTTATTTCTATACTTGATAGACTACTTTTATTCTGATTCTGATTAAGACTGAGCAAATGTAATTCAGCAGCTGCTGCATCGGATATGTAAGACTTTATTTCAAATTGTCCCATCACTGTCATGTTACTGCATCATGACAGAGCAGAGACACAGCCACACAAAGAAGCAAATATGAACTCAGTCTTATGAGCGAGGAATTACAGGAAAGCCTTTGTACTTCTTTAACATGCTTTCAGCATCTAGTAGCATGAAATACAGTTTCATGCATTACTGAACCCAAGAAAATTCTGTACAAAAGCACATTTATTTGGTTGATTGTCATTTATAACCCGCAGCACTGACTGTCTGTGAGGCTGTCAGCTTTGTGTCTGAGACAGGAACAACAGTTATCATGGTTCAGAGAAAACTGTGGTTGCAGAGCAGCAGAAAATAGACCGATTCTTACTCCCGAGGTCTGACAGACAGATTATTGTCACTTGCGCAATATCTTAAATACAGTTATGCATGTATTATACCGAGTTTGGTATTAGGAATAAGCCTGTATGTGCTGTTTATGCCCATATTGTACTGTATGTTCTCTGCTCCACAGATACCACAATGTAGGGATCCTGGTGTTGTTCCTCCATGACATCAATGACATCCAGCTGGAGTTCACTAAGCTCAACATCTACCTAAAGAACCGAGGTGGAGGCTATCACCTGCTTAACGACATTCTATCCAACTCAGGTTCTGTCAGCTTCAGCATCACTTGGTGAGACTCAACAAACAAACAAACAAACACACACACACATACTGTACACACACCAAAGGCCTTTGCACACCAGACACATATTTTCATGCAATTTAATCACATTGAAAATGTTTTGAAAAACATGAAAATGTTTTTCAAAACTGCACCCAGTCAATGTGAGCCCCCTTATCAGCAAAGGAAATTCACTTCTACTTTTATTTTTTTCTGACTATTCCAATTAGTAAATGTGCCCAGTTGAGACTGTTTATTAGCAAACAGGACCTTTCTTGAACTCTTCAAACTGTCTGATGGACGTCCTGAATTCTGTGCTGATGTAGTGAAGTGCTAAATGTTAAGCTTCTAAACCAATCAAGCTCTCCTCTCTTCTTCAGTGTTGGCTACATTCAGGTATTTATCACTGAGCACTTGGCTGCTCACTCTCTAACTGTGAACCAACTTTGTTCTGGTCTGGTCTAAGAATGAAGAAGGTGTGGTGAAATTCACCTCTTGAGTTATTTCGCAATATCATGCCAGTTATTCACGTCACTGTTGATGCACAAATTCTGATTAAACTTTAGTCATCCCCATGGCTTCATGATTGTTCTGCATGCCTCTTGTTCAGTCATGAACAGTCAGACGTGTATGATGATTGTGTCCCTGATCTTCTCTGTGTCTCTCTCAGGTTCTGGTTCCGTCTCTACTGGTTCCCTCTCAAAGTGCTGTATGCCACATGTGTGTCCAGCCTCCAGTCTGTGCCCAACATCCCCTTCTATTTCTTCTTCAATGCCCTTCTCTTGGCCCTGCTGCTCATGAACATTTACTGGTTTTTGGTGAGGAGACACACAGATACACCTACTGTATAAAGACACACACACATGAATTACAGCAGTGTTCACCAAACCTTACATTAAAATGACAAACTATCAAAACCCAGTTTGCAGTGTAAATTTTGACAAGTAAAAGGGCTGGAAAAAAGTGTGTGTAACTTCAATATTAATGAATGATCGGTACTTTTTATTTTTTGTCAAATGGGTTCACACAGTGCTGATTAAAGCCCCTTTTCCACTAGTGCTACTCTACTCACCTCATTTTGCGAGAGTCTTTGCTCCGGTCATGCAGGAAGTACTGAACAAATCTTTTTAATTAACTGATTCAGTGCACTGAAAACAACTGCTTTACAAGTCACTGGTTTGTGTGTGTCCCGTGTAAAACGAATATACGGTAGTTTCATGCAGCCGGAAAACCTATTAAACCGCCGCGCCGCGCGGTGCTGAGGTGAGGGGAGGGGAGGCAAGGCGAGCTGGGACCATGTAGTGGAAACACGGCATAAGTGTATCTCAGTATAACAGTGTTTTGTTTGTGCCGTGACACTGAGTGATGTGTTTTACATCATGACTGACAGAGGGAAAGTGGAAGCGTAACAGCTACACCGGTAAAGTGAGACGGTGGCAAAGTTTAGGTTACGGAATTATCCTCTGTTCTCTGAAACATGAGTTAGTGAGAGTTAGTAACGGAAACCGAACGTTGACTGTGAACGGTTGGAATATGGAGTTGTCCTTTCAGGAAGCTCTGCAGGCTCACCTGAGACGTGTGGTAAGTCTGGGCGGAAAGTGAGATTCCGACACAAGCAATATTTTGGTGACAGAAGTTACACACAAAGCATTTATGGCTACTGTTTGTTTGTTTTAAGGAAAACTGGTACAAAACATGACATTTTGCATATCTTGTGTCCCAACCCTCTCTTTTGCAGTTCATCGTTATTTTTGTAGTGAAGGTGCTAAAGGTTAAGGAGGTGAATGACGTCAGGGAGTACGAGGACGAGGAGGAGAGCAAAGCAACAAAAGGCCTGCACATGGAGCCTCAGTCAGCCAACAATGATGATGATGATGATGGTGATGCTGGACATCACAACTCCGCTCGGAGGTGAGCAGCAACGTCAGGCCATTTCCCTTTAAATGTTGACTTTATTTTTAGCAGCAGGCAGTTTGGCAGAAAACCAAAGCTGCTGTTATAAGATGCTATTTGTAGAATTTCTTCATCATTAAATTATTAGTTTTAAGGCAGGACATTAACCTCTGTGAGGAGCAGGAATGCTGCAGTGGGACAGGCTCTCGCACCAGTTTTAAAGGAATAGTTCTGTTATTTGAGCATGGTTTTATGTGCTACTGACACATACTGTCGATACGGATGCTTGCTTTCACTGAAAACTTACACACAGCACCAATTGAATTGTTCATTTCCTGCCGCCAAGTTCAAATATGTTACTTTGTGATTTTGCTACCTCAAACAACCACAAGTTTTAAAAAAACTGAAAACTATCACTTTAACTTGTACCAGGATACTGTTTATCACTAATGCCATGAGACAAAGCTTTTATTTAACAAACTGATAAAGGTACATTTTTTAGGATTGATAGATACAATTTAAAATTCTATACTTTGTGAGCTTAAGAACAAATAGCATTTTTACCACTTAAAATGTACTACTGACAAAAAATGGGTGCATATAGCAACAACTGTGGATTTCAATTCAAAGCTCGATAAGAGGAATACAGAAGAACATAATGAAGCACAGCTAATTTCTTGATTATTATTCTGTACATTTTCTAGCAGAGAAGCCACTGTATTGCGTAATGCAGTGGTGTGTAAATGAGCAACTCAGCACTTTTAAATAGTAAGCTTTAAATAAGAATGTGCTAACTTGAGTAAACCCAAAGCCTGACTGTCTGTGGCTTTATCGGAAGTTATGGATTCCTCTGTTTTTATCTGTGACGTTACCTTTAGCCTTGCGCCTGACTGACATGTGTCCCCCTATCATCCTCTGATGATGATCACAGCAGCCTTTGACCTCCGCAGCTCTGAAGTCACCGACGTGGTCCCTCCCTTTAGAGTCAGAGAACTCAGAGATGAAAAACCTGTGGTAGAATGGAAAGAGTGAGGGAAGGTGTAGACACAGGAGGAGCACAACTCTGCCCGAGGTTGTGTAATAAGTGGCCATCGTGGACAGATGGTACAGTATCAACAAAGAGGCGGACACCATATGGACGTGTGATTATGTGACACTGCTTATCTCGCTGGCCTTGAACACTGCTGATATTCCCTCTATCTGCTTAAACCACCTGAGGAGCTTACACTGATTCCTAAGACTCCTGTTCCTCCGTCTCTCTCATTTGGTCTATTTTTAAATTTAGAGAGGTAGTAACCGTGTTGAACTAAATGCCATGTAAATATAGGGACTTGAAGTATAATGTGTATTTTAATCCAGTGTTCGTATTTTAATGAAATGACACCACACCGAAGTATTTAAGTGGTTCAATTATTCATAGTGTTTCATTACACTTTTTTGTTTTTTTCTAAATCATTTTAGCTTTAAGGAACAAACAAAGTTAGTGTAAAAGATGTCAAAGCAGTGGGTCAGAGTCATGCATTAGACCTGAGAGGTTAAATCTGATGCACAATAAATGCATAATATTTTTTTTCTTTGCATGGACTTTGCATGTTCTCCCCGGCTTCTCCGGTTTCCTCCTACTGCCCAAAAACATACAATACGGGGATTAGGTAAATTGGACACTCTAAACTGACCTCACACTGTAGGTGAGAGTGTGAGAGTGAATGTTTGTTTGTCCCTGTGATGGACTCGCGATCTGTCCAGGGATGGATGGGCTCTTTTTACGCAGCAGCCATTTTGAAAGGTCACAATATGAAAATCACAGGTGTAAATAATCAAATTACTGACGGCTGAGTTCCAATCTTCTTACAGTGGCTGTGACAGGCAGACACATGCTGTATTTATCAGCTTGAGCAGCTGTTGTTAACAAGCTCAATCTGAAGGTTTTTCTTTGGGTACATTTCAGGCATTTTTTCACTTTGTCAGGTGGAAACAGATGCATTTCCTTTCCAACTCATCTCATTAACTCTCTCCTCTCTCTCTGTGTTTGCAGGAAGCACGTGCAAAACGGGGTCACCAAAGAGAAGCATCTATAATGGGCTCTCTGTCGCCACACCTAGCACTAGGCTACAACTACAAGCAAGACAAGGCGCCCTCCTGGGACAGCTCATGTTCCAGAGCAAAGCTCTGAAGGGAAGAGTGTCTAAAAAAACAGAAAAGGGGAAGGGGAAAAAAAAGTTAGGGCACGATGACTTTTTATTCTTTTTATTTGTTTCAGAACATTTATCACTGTTGTTTTGTTCTCAGTGTTGCGGTTTTTTTTGTTTGGTTTATTCAAATTAGAGCACTATGAATGTTACTTCAGGTGACTTTTTTGTCTTATTGTTCCTAACTATACATTCATATGAAAACAAACCAGCCGTAGTGAGAGTTAGGCTGTTATTGTATTAGGGAGTGTCATTATCAACGGTTAGCACACACATAACAGCACTGAAACACCCAGACTAGGCAAAAGGTTTAGGGCTTGCAGCGAGGTTTTTAAACTGTGAGACCTACACTAACCTTACATTACCCCCACAGATGGTACATACACTGATTCTGTCAGGGTGAGACTGGTTTTCCTCCCCCACCCTCTCTAAACTCTGTCTGCAGTGATGATGAGCTTGCCTGTTGCTGTTG
The DNA here is from genome assembly GCF_019176455.1 of Solea senegalensis. Lineage (NCBI taxonomy): Eukaryota > Metazoa > Chordata > Actinopteri > Pleuronectiformes > Soleidae > Solea > Solea senegalensis. The sequence continues at coordinate 8,294,134 of NC_058034.1, read as the reverse complement.
CACCACATGTATTGATTTCCATATTATTGCACAAGTCAGTGGTGGCGTCAGCACAGCAGCTCTGGCCCCTCTGCCTCCATTAGTTTGATGGGAAAAAACACATTGTTGTGTGCAGGTGTGTGTGTGTGTGTGTGTGTGTGTGTGTGTGTGTGCGTGCGTGTGTGTGTGTGTGTGTGTGTGAGAGAGAGTATGGATGTAGCTGACTGTTAAACTCACAACATTTCACCTCTCTGGTTTTTCTTTTGTGATGATAATCGACAGACATGAGGAACATTCGCGTATCATTCCTGTACAGAAAAAAAGCTGTTCTTTTTCTTTCTTTTTATTATTATTTTTGTTTCATCTTTATCCAGTGTGTGTTGCGAAGCATCGGCCGCTGCACTGACATGAAGGCAAACAAGCGTCGTGCTGGTTTAATGACAGCAAAGAGTGAGAATTGATTGACTGAATTACATGTACGACCAACTTAGTGGTGGTGGCCGTTTCAAGTCTCACGGGTCATTTGGAAACAGTAGCCCAGAACTTGTTTTTAACATAAAAATAAATCAATAATAATAATAGTAAGTATAATAATAATGTATGCACTCATTATGGTATTCAGGAATGCATGTCATTGGAATGATTTTGGAAATGTGCTATGAAATTGTCTTACCATCAGATAATTGAAGAAAAAAGAAAAAGCATCCATGTAATCAAATGTTTTTTTTTTATATTTATATATAAATGTCTAAGACTTCTCCTAAATGTGAGCATCAGTGACCGAGGAACACACAAACACACACAAACCAGTAGTCATTCATAAATGCAACTTTTTGACATCTTTTTCACAACTCAGCTGTGAACACTTTACATCCAGTTAAACTTGTCAATTAAAGAACAGGAACAAACAGATAACATTACATTTGATTTCACGGCGACCTTGACCTGTATCAGATCGATACTGACACTGAACATCATATCAGCCTGAAAAAGTCAGTCGCACATGACGAGCAGTTTTTCTACTGCTTCACTGTGTGTGTGTGTGTGTGTGTGTGTTCTCACACTGCTGCGTCTGTAGACATTAAAGGGATATTTCTATTCTTCCTACCTCTCGATCAAAGTTCCAGCTCTTGTTTGGATGAACAGCAGGCTTGTTCTGCTGGAGCAGAAGCCGCAGGAGAAGAAGCGTTGTCGTCTTTTACTCCCATTTGTTCGTCTTCCACAATCCTCACCTCAGCTCTTTGAGGTGCTGAAAATACTTTTCATACGTTTATTCATCTCTCTATTTTATTTCTTTAGTTCAGGTAATAGTTGTTGATTTGTTTTTGGAATTGCTGCTGTTTTTATTTGTGTATTTTCCTCCTCTGAGAGCACTGTTTGTATTCCAGTTGTTGTTGTTTTTCTGCTGTGTAGGAATCAGACATTTCCTGGGACCAGGAAGAGCCACGTGTGCATCTACATGACAAATGCTGATTTAGTCTGAGAACATCTGTTCCTTTGAATCTGAACGCTGGTTCACGCTCATTCTGCTGTAGTCGTCATCATCATGACACACATCTGTACTGTAGAGTCACTGCATGGTGTTATGGCAGGAGGTGACCTCACTGGTCACTGCTCAACTCATACACACCATTGTTTTTAATGGTTGTATGATAACTGGTGACTAAAATGAGATTTTTCCCACTTAACAGACTTACAGCTCACATGACCCCCAGGTCATTAAGTGCTGTGCTGATGTGAACAGTCTGAAGGTTGGATTTGGAATACTATCAACATCTGTGGATTCTATATATACAGTTTCTGGGCGAATTCATGTTTTATTTTTATTCCATTTTATTGGATCACAGAACACTGATTATTTGTTGTGTTGTTACATTAACCATCAATGATTTCTGAAAATCATTACAAAAACAAAATCTTATTTTTGAAAATGTTTCACCTGTAGACTGACACTGGCTTATTTCCCTACACAGTCGTCTACAAGGTGACAGATTTGTGCTATTACAATGAAAATGTGGGTAACAGTTATCATTTCAAAAAAAAAAAGAAAAAAATGGTAATAGTATGGCAATCATTTTGAAATAGGAATTAAAAATACAATAGAACCATCTTATTTTTCTAGTAGGATGAAGTTCAACATGGCATACTGTAATAGTGTCTCCTTATTCCCAGACTGAAAAAACCTCAAGATGGTATAACTATATTAATGTGTATTACAAAATGATTACCATGTTGTTGCTGTACTGTAATGTAAAATGTTGCCCATAAACACATTTACTTTAAATCACAAATATTGTTCACCCCCTAACTACTGTCCACAACTGATGAAATGATCCAAAATTGTAATTATTTAGAGAACGTCATGTTGTTTCAGTGGCAGATGAGTTATGAGTTATGAATATTTGATATGACATTGGCTCACACATCAGGTCATGTTTGTGGGTTGTTTTGTGTTAGGTTTTGCCTGTGAAGCTCTGATTTGAATCAGTGATTGTACAGTGATTTAGACGAGACATCAGCGGCACAGAACACATCAGGGAGTGGAGATGAAAGTTCAGCAGCACTGACAGAAAGACCTCGTCGCTTTTGTCTGTACTAACTCATTCATGTCATCACGACACAAAGTTTCTCCATGATCCTTTTGATTTGTGCCAAATCACCCCAACCAACGATTAGCAGTGTTTGTGGAGGCTGGTGACAGAAAGTGGAAAGACGGAACCCAGTGGGCATAGAAGTCTTGCAACTGCACTATAATTTATTAGTATTGTTTTTAATGTTTATTAGTAGTTTAAAATAGAGAAGGGAAGGGGGAATTTGGGATTTTTTTAAATGACTTTCTGGGGTAATAATTAATCAAATCTATTTGAATGATACCACTTTTGTTGCACTGTGTATACAACTGTAAACTTTACCAAATGCCTCATTTGTCCCCCGCCCCAACTGTTTTACAATTTGACAGCTTAATGAAGACTTGCTCTTTTGTAGTAGTTTCAATACCATTCAGACAATGTTATAGTTTAACCCCCCCCACCCGTCAAATAAAACATGTCATGAAACGAAACATGTGGACTTTTTATACTTTATTTTGAATCATAACTGATGTCATTTTCATTGCAAAGATCAAGTTTTGTGTCAGAGATGAAACGCAAGGTCAAACCAGAGGCGAGTTCATCTCACTGTACACATGAAAACTGTTTCAATAAATTATAAAATTCATATGTACCACAGTATTTCCCTCATATTAATACAAATGTCCTCTGTTAGTGGGGAGGGCGGGATGTTACAGGGTCATGTAGTAACACGTGGTGGAAAAAACAAACAAACACACAAGACAAAACCAGAGTTGACAGGAGGTCAAGGAAACAACAAATATGACCAAATATTATGTTTGTGTTCACAATATTTACCCAAATTTAATCCAAAACCTTCCGTGTTTTCTTCTCATCATAAGACATTTCATTTATAAATACCGCTGTGCTGGCCTGAACAAAAAATCTTCACACAGCATCAAAATTTAAAGTCACATTCTTGCCACAGTCGGCAAAAGTTCACAATCAACACACACACACACGACTTCTACTGATAATCAAGGAGTAAAGGGGGAGAGTTATCTTGTCCTGATGTGTTGGCGCTGAACTCTTCTGAACAATAAATAACTCACATGCTCTGATTAGACAAGAAAACATGACTGCTGCGCGTGACCTCCTGTAACGTGAGCTCTTTACAGCAGAGAAATTCACCAGCATCATTTTGTTTTAATCAAATCATGGGGTGGGGTGGGGGGTTTGCATTGAAAATAAGATGCACTGTGTTTCAACAGCATCTTTCTCAAACCTGGAGAAAGGAGAAGCAAAAAAAGAGAGAAGGTAAAGATCATTGTTGGGGTTTGCACTATTCTATATTAACTATATTAATGTTAAGTGAGCAGAGGAGGACATTTTTACACACAAAAAATTATTTGGCAATTATTTATCTTCCTTTCATCTCTACAATTCCGTTGATTAATTCACTACACGCGTTTATTAAACTCATACTTCACATTTTATTCAGACTTAAAGACGTAAACTGTATTTTTTAGTCTTTTTTTACTCGGGTTTTCAAGTGAAATTATTTCCGTTTGGGAGACATGGAGTGTAAAATAATCATGTTGTTTTTTGCTTGAACAATCACCTAAATGTTTGGATTTTTGTTTTAATATCCACAGAGTGAAGCGGGGATCTATGCAGGCCGCGACTGAGTTTTACTGATAACTGAAGACTAACCGTAGATTCTCCTACATGCTTGGAAGGGGAAGATGAGGTAAGAGACATTAGATGTTGCTAAATCCTACACACTGCACCTCTAAGTCTGCAGAGGGCAGCGCTCACACGTCCACAAACTTATGTGACACTTCCTCAAGTTCATAACGGCTGTGAAGAGCTTCCTGAAGCTGAAGCAATAGGTCAAAAGAAACAGGAAGCCTCTGCAGAAACCAGTGAATCTCAGTGCGAGTGTAGTTTGGCCAACGCATCTTTCAACAAAATTAATTAAACTCCATGTGTTCAGTTTTGTCCTCTAGCTGCCCAAGGAAAACATTATCACTTGATAGTGTAGTACAGTAAGAAAAGGAATGAAGAGCAATCGGCTGATCACAAACATCTGATCTCGTCTGAACCTCCGAGGCGTGACGACATCGTTTCAAATCAATTGCGAGAGTCGAATCGTGAAATATTCTCAGTGCAAAAGGAACAGTTCCTGATTATTCTGGTCTGCGGGACCAAATTGACGAAAGTTGGCAGCAGGATAGGATCTGACATCATAGCTTGTGGAGCAGGATTGAGGACGTGGAAGTGATTCTGCTGGTTTGAAAACCGGGAGAACTGCAGCTCGACCCAGCTACTGTGTTCTGACTGGCTTGAGTTTGTCGATGTCAGTGGAGAGGAGGAGGAGTAAGGGGAAGAAGAGAGTTGTGTTGATCTTAGTGGGCTTTGGCCTTGGGTTGGGTGATTCTACGCACAACACTGTAGAGGATGCCAAAGTTCTGTGGAGAGACAAGAACAGTCATTTCTGATAATGTCACTTTCTGTTACAGTGTTAGTTTGCACATGCTGAGCAGAGAGCATGTGTGCTGCACGAACACAGGCACTTACCTGGATCGCTAGATACATCACTCCTAAGTAGGCCGCGATGCAGACGGCCAGCAGCAGGTCAAAAATAGCAGGTTTCACTCTGAGGGAAAGAAAATGAAAGAGTGACTCTTTATGTGGTGGCTGCTTCTTTAATTAATTTAATTATATCTATTGAAAGCCAAAAAAAAAGAAGGATGCAATAAAAGCCTCTCTATTTTACAGATGAAAGCTGAGGGCTTTTACAGAGCTACAGTAAATCAGTATGAGCAGCAGAAGAGTGTGTGAAAGGAAGGAGGAGAGCAAATGAAAGTGTACCTGTAAGCATTCATAGTTTGCTTGAGCTGGTCATAGAAAACAAACTCTGGATCTCTGAGATGGAGAAAGGTAAAAGCTTTGAAGTTAATATCATGAGCAGAAACATTATTGTGCCGCAACTAACACTCTTTTTACATATTGATTTTCTCTATGAATGATTTGTTTGGTCCATTAAACGTGAGAAAATGATGATGCTCTCAAGCGTCTTCTTTTGTCCACAAACCAAAATGTATCACTTATGATTTGTTAAATGGAGCAAAGAAACCAGACGATATTCACATTTAAGATGCTTTTCTAGACTTACTTGCAAACAATAATTACTGGCTATAATGTAGTGTCAGCATATTTTAACATTTAAATTCACGATGTTACACTCAAGCACATGCTTTTTGACAGTTACGTCTTCAGCTAGATTTTCCTGTTTTCTTTCTAGATGACATTCATTGCTGTGACCAAAACTCTTATTCGTCTCATTAATGTTAAACCTCCGCCATCATCGTGTTTACCTTTTGTCCGCTTTCACGTAGTGTTTCTTGACATCTTTGAGGTAGCGTGTGAGGTGGTACTCCAGAGTGGACACCACGCTGCTGTCTTTGTCCAGCAGCTGAGCAGCTCGCGGCTGCGCTGTGAGCCACTCCACCACCGCTGATAACTGCTCCTCCTGCACCTGCTGATGTGTGTGTATATAATACACATGTTACAAAGACAACGTACCAGTGTGAACAATGACCTGTGCATGTACACAGACTCACCAGCAGGTGGAAAACACTGGAAAATGATTAGGGCTGTCACTTTTTTTCCACAAATCCAGTTCAAACTAATATTATGTTGACATTATATCCACCTCCTGGATCTAAGGCTGGGCTCTGCTGAGAGCGCCCTCTGCTGGACAGTCTGATGAGTCTCCTCTAGGTTGTACGTTTCAAACGCAAACTCATTTTGAAGGATCATATTTAATGTTTTAGAGTAATAAGATCAAGTTGGTTTCATATTTCACAACTCATACCTTTTAGTGTATAGAAATCTGACATTTTTATGCACTTAAACAAAGGTTTTCAGTTTCAGCCACAGCTTTAACTTTAACCCTAACTGATGTAAATACGAGATAAGATAAGATAGACCTTTATTAAAGTGACTATGTTGTCAAAAGTAAAGGTAATATAAAACAAACGTGCATTTTAACATCTTAAAACACTGAAACCTGAATCTTATTGATTAAATGTAATTCAATTCAGATTTAACATACAATCCTAACACATAGTCTCTGCTTCCCCCTCTGGTTTACAAAGTTAATGTGAGGCCAATTAATACCTAAAAGTCACTGAGTGTTCTGTACGTATGTTTGGTGACTTACCATTTGTTCAGTGAAGATCTCCAAGTCTGCAGGTGCTCCCTGCTCATAGGAGCACAAGAGCAAAAATACCACATCACAGAGAGGAAACAGACAAAGCTTGTACAGTTTCAACACATTACATCCATCTGTTAATATATACCTTCTCTGTGAGGTTGTATATGACCCTGGCCAACACCTCTGCCACCACCTTTGTGTTCCTGCTTAGTTTCTTTACATCAACGTGAGGCCTGCGAGACAGAAACACAAGTTTGCAGACGTTAGAGGAGGAAGAAAAACTCGAAACCATCAGATGGGGAAAAAAGCATACCCTGATCAAACAGGGACAGAAGAAAAACCTCAACACACCACAAGCAAGTTGGAAAAAAGAAGAAGAGGATTAATGATTGGAGAGGACAAAATGTTTTTCTACCACACTGGAGAAACATCATGTCACACCAACAAAAGCTCCAACACAGCAGATCTAACAGAATGGACACTTGCGATGCAGAGGCTTGCAGTGATAAACCCACCCAGCAGGGGGCTCTCCCGCTCCTTGGCGAGAGAAGGGGGACACTGACCGCACGTCCATAATGCTGGAGCGCTGGGGCAGACGGTGCGAGGGCAGGTGGGACAGCGTGAACGCTGGCAGGCGGCGGATCCCGAAGCGTTCGTGCTCCCAGGCCAGCATGTCGTCGGCCAGGTTTATTTTCTTGTGAACCATGGAAAACTTCACCTCCGGATACTGACTGCTGACCACCTGGGATTAGGATTAAGAATGGAAGACGACAGTGGACAGTGTCAATTTCCCAGATGTGTGATGATTTCCCAATCTGCAAAAGCTGATCAGATGCATGACGTATATAATTGCGTGTCATGTGCCGTTTATACAACGTCATTTAGAGATGCTATCAGAATGTGAAGAGGATTTTAAATAAGATAAAACAACACATCCAACATGAATATAAACTGGCCAACCCATCAGGTACAACTGGTGTATAAAGCCTCAGCGCGCTTACCGTCTCTAGCTCCTTTAGCAGGGAAAACTGAGGAGTTCCCTCTTTAGGAGGTTTGGACACATGGAGGTGCAGAGAGTCTCCGTTCCCTAGAGTGTCCAGACACAGCACGAAAGCTACGTTGTCCTGCAGCAGACTAGAGTCTATCACCAAAGGCAGCGAAAAGCACAACAGAGGAGCGAGTTAATAACTAAATTGAAAATGTATGGAGTGAGGAGGGGAAAGAAAGTGCACATGAGAGTTTAAGCACAGAAATGAAACTGGCACAGAGCAAAAGAACAGTTTGTTCAACTGCATAAATTAACATCTATTTTAAGACGGACGAACGGTACCTGTGTGGTCTAGATTCTCCTCCAGCCAACGTTTGGTGCCCTGATAGTTAAACTTCCCTCCACCGGACACAAAGAACAGCAGGTTGTACCTGAAAACACGATTCACAAATGAGTCAAAGTTGGAGGGGCATCACTAGAGAGAAGCATCTACAGGAGGATGTGTAAAACAAAATCAGCATGGAGGCGTCATAAGTGACAGACATGTCAAGTAAGAAATGCTGACTTTGATCCTATAGAGACAACTTTATTATATGCAATGCACTTACAGTAAAGTCCATTACTCCTTCACTAACTGCTTTCAGGGTCTCACTCAGCTACTCTTGAGTACATTTCGAAATAAGACCTGACCATTTTAGGTGTTTAACACAGGGTGCACAGATAATGTCCACATGCTTCTCAAAAAGCATTCACAGCAAGACACTTAGACTTCTTACTACGACGAGATGAACCACTGGGAGGCAACCGATACAACGTCTAATGTTTCATCATGTAGAAACCACATTAAGCGAGTGTGCGGTGCAAAGCTTCACTCAGGCGACTGTGTTGTTAACACAAATGGAATGTGTAAGACAACCGGATGCTGGGATACCACTTAAAAATCATCGGAATCTGAGAACCGGTATTAGATTGATACCAGTCCCTCACTGGTCAATACCAAGGAATTGATAAGCGCCTGGACAAGCAATAACACGATCTACATTTATATTACGGTATTTCTAACTCCACTTTAGAACAGTGGGGGAATCACAAGATTGGCTAGCATTTTCTGCTTCACAGCTGTCCCCTAATGATGATGAAGCAGTGACATCATAAGATTATGTGGGAAGAAGCGTCTTATGTGTAAAAATGTGCTGGCAAGTAACACTCACAAGACAATCATATAGTGATACATCACGACATCTGTCTGAACTAAAGAAAACAAAACCTGAATAGTTAAAAGAGCAACATAGAGAAAAAAGTGCATAAAGTCTATGTATTGAAAGTGGATGGAGCATTTCTTATCCTGCTGTAAACTGTGTCTTCTTCAACCAGGTAACTTCTGGCCAAGTTTCCCTCATTCATTTGTGCAACGCTGCCATGAGGAGACATCAAGTAGCGACGCCCAGCCTTAATTTGTTAATGAAAACATTGATATTTGCCCTGGCGTATCGATAACTGTATTGCACAAGGAAGGAAGGACACAGCGATATATAACCAAGTCGATGTTTCTCCTGCTGCTAATGACTGAATCGTTCTCAGTGAAGCTTCCTGGCTCCAACAATGACAGAAATCTGAACCTGCAGCTGCTTACTCCTAACCCCATTGGTATCACTTTTAAGAACTTAAAACTTGTATGCTAGATGATCCCAAGCTAACGTTTAACAGCATTCTGTGCAGCCTCCAACACTGGCTGAATAATGGCCAAGTCTATTGAACAGATTGACAGCCCTTCAATACAGTGGAGTCTATTGGTTTAAACAGCAGAGCCTGCCCACTTGTGGTGACTGAAGATGCACACTCTTCTACTCCGCTCTCCACCAGCTCTGTGATAAGTTGTCCTCAGCATCAAATTACAGAAAAGTAAGAATCAGTATTGGTATCGATAAAAATCCCCATGACAACCCACTCCTTTTCATGAGACACAAAAGACCAATAACAATCTGAAGGTGAACGTTGGTGTCATTACTCACCCGGCATGTGTCCTCTTGTAAGTATAGAGTTTTGAGAAGAGACGAGCCAGCTCCAGTAACATGGACACACCACTAGCGTTCGAGTCAGCTCCATATGACAGCCACTGGACAACACACACACACACAGTCAGATTAGTCTTCTTATTACAGTTTTATTTTCTTAAATATCACTGAAGGTCATATCAGTTTTTGGACTGTGAGCCAATAAATAAGTCACACAGATATTTACAGAGAGGATATTTCTGCTGCTCCTCACATTACTAAATGTTTTGAAAGTGTGGTGAAAAGGGGAAAGAAGCAGTGGACCTACTGGAGCAACACCAAAGGAGTCATAGTGAGCCACCACAACAATTGTGGGAAGGTCCTCTCCTCCAACTCCAGCCAAACGACCCTGATAAACAACAACAGAGTTATTCGACGCGGCAGAAACACTGAAAACAGAACACTAAAAATCTGTAGCTTTGGATTTAACTAATCCAATAGTAAAAGTGTCTGAGAGTATGACTGCAAAGCTGAAGTGAGTCACAGTCAACTCTCTGACCACAGAATGTGCCTGTCTTCAAGCGCACTGCACAAACCCCTTTTTCCTTCTGGTCTGAACATGAAGTCAATTTAATCACTTCATTGACATTACAGTACAGTTTGGAAGCACTGAGCAATTGGAAAGCATCTCACCTCTAAACTGGTGATGGCCCAGTCACTGACAGCTTTGCTCTGAGCTCCACTGGTGACCATCTGGAAGCCATTGGCTGTGGCTGTGTGCAGCAACACTAATGGAAACACAAGAAGAAAGTGAAGTTACTCTTTGATCTTAAATGTTGACTGGATGTGAATGAAGTGATTTGTGCATTATCACAAAACATGGCATACTAATCCCATGTGTGCTGTTTTTGTGTGTACAACGCAGGCAAACAGATTACATCAGCAGGTGAATACTGTAGTCTCTACCTTCAGCTGCTGATAATGAGCCCTGTGAGGAGGACGAGATTAGGGTTTGGGTGTAGATGGACAGCAGCTCATTATCCTCCATGGCAAAGTACACAGGGACAATGGTCTCAGTGGCCAACATCTCTGGCTCCAGCTCCATGAACTGCTACAGAGGATGAAGAGAGGGGCATAATATGTTTAAGCACAGCAGCTGATCAATTAAAGTTGTCTTGTCATCTTAGGTGAAATCAGTAATTGACTTAGTTGTAGGTGTTTCATGAATAACTTATTTAATGCCAACTATTGCTGTTTTGCAGTCATTTCAAAGATAATACAAAATATCAGCAAAATGGAGAACACAAAAGGAGCCATTAAGTATGACTGATGATGGATAGCTATCATTTGTATTTCTTATTCAGCTGTTAATCTGTTGATCAAGAGCATTCAATTTTACTTCACTTCTGTCTGGTTATTCAACTGTGTCATGGATAGAACAGGATAGGACATATAGTTTTATTATTCTCCAGAGTAAAACCTAAAAACCAACTGAAGCACAGCATTTCACCTGAACACACAATGTAAACAGTTATGTGTTTTTAAGTGTGTGTCAATACCTGCACTATGTCCTGGGGCACAGCAGACATGTTCTTGGGCAGAGTGATGACCACTGCTCCTGCTGACTGTCGCAGGGCTTTCTGGTACTGATCATAGGAGAAGTCTGCCAGACGCATGATAACACATCGACGACTTAGTACTTCTGCCTCCACCGTACGAGCCTCGGTGTTCAGGATGGCATTCCTCGTACCTGAGGATACCACAATCAACAATCAGCACTTTTCACCATGCTCCTGTCTTTATGCCATCGGGTGAATAACACTGTAACTGGTCATGTTTGAGATTTCTGGTGTATGTGTCAAGTTTGGTAGTTTTGAACGATTTCCAATACAAATGACAGACAAAACACGATCAACATTGTGACATGGTGTATGAAATGAGGAGTAGAGAAAAGACAGTCATCTTCCAGTAGTCCTACAAAACTCAGCTCACAGTTGGACAATATAAATATAAAGCACTCTGAGAGTGCAAAAACAGATTAAAACCTAGACCATACATTTGACATGGAAAAAACAAAGGTCATATTCACTATCACCAATTGTGTGTGTAAAAATAACTGCTTATATTATTATTTGTATTATTCTATAATAATGAAATAATTATTAATACAAATAATAATAATTAAATGCTGGTTGACTAATAATCAAAACAATATTGTTTTGTAATCCACTACTACAAAAGCAGAACAACCACGGTGCAACCAGTACACGAGGAATCGAGTAAAACCCAGGAATAAGACTGTGAACATGTTAGCCTACGTTTTGTTAATGATGGAATCACAATTTTGCATAGTGGTTTGTCTTCTGTGGTTGTCTTGCTCAGCGATTTACTAAAAATATGTTGAAATTTCATTAATAACTTATCGATTATATTATGTGATAAATTATATTTATGTAGTTATTCATATAATTTGATTCAGCACTGCACATGGAACTTTTGACGCGAGAAAATAAAAAATCTGTATTTTCATTTTGTCTTCTACTTATATCTATTTATCTGAATTCTTCACACTGACCTCAGATCACTGATCTGATGCTAAGCTATGCTAGCAGCTAGTTAGCCATAGCTGCCCAGTGTGCTGTCATTCAGCAGGCTAGCTTGATAAAGCTAATGGCGATCGAGCTAATCATTGAGCCAATCAGTGCAGTGAGGTAAACTCTTATTTACAGCTGAGAGAGAAACGGGACAAACGCCCACTCACCGTACGGCTGTCCCTGCAGGTCATACTGCTGCATGCGGTACACCGTGAACTCATGTGCCGCCTCGGCCGGGAGCGGCGACACCAGGATCAGCACCGCGGGGATAAATACGATGAAGGTGAGGGGAAACGACGACTTAAACATGTTGTCAAACACTTCACTCGCCTCCTCGAACATTTTGGCGGTCGTGTGTTGCTCACAGCCTGGAATAAAACGGTATTTGATTTGACTGCCGCCGCTCTCCAATACTGACAGCCGGGTACCTGCAGGTCAGCTAACCGACCCCGAGCAAAAGCTACACAATTGTGATCAGGCAAATCATCGGACATCCTTTTACTCTGAACTGGGAATCAGTCATAGGTTTTTGAAAACACATCATTGCATTTTAATATGAATTTGAAAGTAAATCTATACTCATGATTATAACCTGATAATCAAATATTTCTAAAGCGAATCAGAGGTCCTTCAGGAATCTTGTAGGACATCCACAAATACAGAGAGACACGTTTAAATCATGTCACTAGATGGCGCAATAGCACCACAATGTAACAATGTGGAGTAATAATACGAATAATGCTAATAATAATAACAATAACGATAATTGTATTATTATATATGGAAGAGAACCGAGTTGCCACTTAAAAAATAACAATAATTATTATAATTATTATTGTGTATATATAAGGTACCCAATCCCCATTGCTCATTGTTAATTGGATTGTCTAAATTGACCCCAGCCACTGGAGGGCCCACATCCTTGCGCCAGACCCATGCCCAGATAAATGGGGTAAGTAAGTCAAATTTATTTGTATAGCACCTTTCTCAAATATGGAATATACATCAATAAATATACATAAAATACTGATAGTTTAAACAGAAAACAAGAAAACACAATAAAAAGAATAAAACAATAACAACCATAGTTTAAACTAAAAGCCTGATTAAAAAGACGGTTCAAAGGAGCGTTCACCTTGTCTCTTAAAATGGAACATTGGGACCACAAGTAACATCTGACCTGCTGACCTCAGACTGTGGGCTGGGGTGTGAAGCTGTAGCAGGTCAGAGCTGTACCGAGGAGTTTAACAATGCAACGCTTTAAAAAGGGTTGCATCAGGAAGGGCATTCAGTGTATAAATCTCTGCCAAATCAAATATACGGATCATCCGTTGTGGTGACCCTAAGAGAGGTAGAAGCCAAAAGGGAAAAAAATGATTATATGAAGTGTGGCTTTAAAATGGCTTCTAGTGTAGTGGTTATAATGTCTGACTGTCCTGGGCTTGAGCTCCAGTGGGACCATGGCTTTATGTATGTGGAAGAGAATTGAGTTGTCACTTCAATATCTGTGGACAGGACATGGCCAAGAGGAGAGGAAGTGGGCTTGTAACTGGAAAGTAGCTTGTTTGAGTCAAGGGCTGGGTTGCCCCTGAGCAAGGCACCCAATTCCCATTGCTCCCAGAGAAGTGCTGCTCACTGCTCCTGTGTCCAGCTTGTGTGTGTTCACTACTGTGTGGGTAAGGGTGAAAGAAAGGGTTCAGTTCACTATCACTAATTGGTGCGTGTGCAAAAATAACTAATTCTAGTATTATTATTATTATTATTATAATTTGAAGAAGACTGGGGAATTCTCATTTTACAGACATCAAATTAAAGATGAAAATGAAATGCTGGTAGATCAACAATCAAAATGATCATAGGATATCGGAGCTGAAGTCATTAGCCGTTACCCCTGAAGTTTTATTATGAAGGATTGTTTGTTGTTAAAAACCCTTTTCTTATGGATAATGGTGACATCTTGTGGTTCATTAAAGTGCACCTTAAAATGTTACCACTGACCAGAGAAGACATTTGAGGAGGGAATATTATTTGCTACACTGTGGCGCTAAAAAGAAAAGTAATGATCTCACCAGTATCCATTTGTTTCCACCAGACCTTCTGACTTAAATATTTCACACTAAAAATATATACATACACGCACCATATATACAGTATATGTGTGTGTGTGCAGCTGCAAGAGCTGAAAATCATATTCTCTGTCTCTCTCGATCTCTTTTCTCCTCCCTCGCTGTCATTCCCTCCTGGGGCTGCTCTGCTAAGTGGGAGATTAATGCTGATATGATGTCCTGCCATTGCACTTAATGGACCTTGGCGTCGTTATTTCCTGTAGTATGAGTAATCCAGGCCCAGTCTGGTGAGAGGGCAAGCGTCACACAAAGCATAAAACCAATTTTACATGGACGCTGAAACTCAGTGTAACGAGTTTACATTATTGAGAAATTATCATTCGGCCTTTCAGATGACTCATAGTCTGAGGACAATACGGCCACTCTTTGACATACAGACAAAAAATATAAAGGCACAAAATACTGTTCTTGTGTCGATAGATAGATAGATAGATAGATAGTACAAACAGATATATTAGTCTGCTGATAGGATCTACACAATGATGACAATGACACACATACACATCACATACACACACAATGCATGGGCTGTTCAGTGTCCTCATTTCTTCCCAGTGCTCCTGGGAATGTCCTGAGTCAGACCAGTCTTTGCTCCTGACCTCCAGCCACAGAAAAACACTTTCACTGTGTGACCACACAAAAGGTGCAGTCACTGTGTTTGTGGGTAAGTGCCATGGATTAATGAGAGATTAGCTGCACAGTGGTACAGTTTCTATCTGTGAGCTGCCCCCCTCTCCCTCTACAGTTCATCATCCCTTCCCATTCTTAGAGGGTGTCGTCATTTTCTCACCATGCCGACAGGTTTCTGAAACAGTGGCTGCAATGAAGTGCTTAAACCACCCAGCGACTGTAGGTCAGAATCACAGAATACCAAAGATGTACCGTAAGAGGGAGTGCTCTTTGGCGTGGTCTCTCCACACTAAAACCACTATCTCCACACCGCGATGGTCTTGAAGAGTCTAGATGTGTGGAGCAGGCCCTCTGAGTCATTCAATATAATCCTCCTGATAATGAATGGGAGCTTAAAAACACAGCAAGTCCCTGCTTGATGGATAGAGTTGCCAATAAGCGATGGGTGGATCAGTGATTAGAACAGTAACACACTGAATCTCCTTTGTTAAAGCTTGTACATTAAATGAAAAATGTCAACCATTTATTTTTCTGCATGCTCTAGTAACTGGATAAAAGTGATTACAGTTGCTAATTTGATTTATGAAGCCATCTTATTTCATTCAAATGCTAATTCAATTTATATTGCAATTGTGATTTATAGCAATTTCTTTTCTTCCTTAAACCAATATTGAATGATGTATTTTTTGGCGACAATGACCCATGAGTCATGTTTCCAAAATCAATGCACATGCTCAGTTAGTCTGACATTTATCTAAATCGAATGGGACGGTGGTACTTAACATGTATAACGGAACGTTTCCTTTTTTTCTTTTAAGTTAACTGCAGCATAGAGCTGCCCCTGCTAATAATAAAATAAATACAATATAAATACTTTTCCTACTCTATGTTGACTGAGCTAGTGCTATAATAAAATAAAATAAAAGTAATTCTAAAAATAAAAAGTGTTAAAAATAGTCTCTCATATGCGTCAGATTTGAAAAAGCTTTTTTTGAAAACGCTGGATTGCAGATAACACTGATAAACGGAACTTCCAATACAACTGCTGCTTTTGTTCATCAAGCCAGTGGAAATGTCACAATTCCACAGGAGAAAGCAAGTTTCAAAATTGTCAAAAAAGTAAATAAATCACAATATATTGAATTTTTGCCTCCATCATTACACTGAAGAAGGCAGAACCTGAAGTGTCTTTCTGTTTAATTGTAAGTGTTGTTATTCATTTAAATCATTTAAAGTGTTTGCAATGCACTTCTCTCAACATGACTTGGCAATAATGGATCTGGCGTGTGAACTGAGGCGACGGCTGCCTCTCTATTCAAAATATGACCATTGTTTTCCTTTCCTCTCCTGCTGATTTGCAGTGATTTGTGGCCACGGGCCTGATGGAGGCAATATTGCCCAGGCTTCTTTATGTACCATGCAATTGGTTTACCAATCATTTTCATTAAGGCCAGAGGAAATAAGACAAGGAAAAGGGAGAACATTGAGTATGACAGCTGAGCTGCAGCCACTGAGACCATGAACCTATTTGGTTGCGCAGGGCAACAGTCAGATAATGGATGACGAGGCCTCATGGAGCCAGCCGTTCCATTAGGTTTCGTTAATGCGGTCAGAGGAGGTTGGCGTGGCTCATCTGCCTTCAAATCCACTTTCAGAGACGCTCACTCATGCTGGACAGTGGATTCAGCCTATCCCTTGCTTTTTCTTCTTCTCTCTCCACTGTTTGCCTTGTACTGGGAACTTCCTCTTGTGCCTTACAGTAAATATATACTTCTTTTTATCATTTTCTCTCCCGCCTTCTCACCCCTTCTCGCTCCTTTTCCCCAATCGTTTTTGGAGTCGCATCCATTTAGGGCTGCTGTTTTAGATTAGCTTGTGGTGTTCTTGCAGTTCCGTCACAGTCATTGCAAAAGAGTAAAAGGCTTCACAATGTCCCTGAATTATTACACCGAGGGATTTGTGGCGGATACGCGCTTTTGCAATACCGAAATCTTGGAAGCTTATTTTTAAAACTCAATGCTTCTCTAATGCTATATAAGCATGTCACTGCAACATGTGTGGCAAAATGGGAACTCCGGGCTTGTGAAACAGGTGTATGTGTTATGACCGGCTGTGTGAACTGTACATTTAGTGGGCGGAAAGAGAGAAATTCATGAATGGAGACACGGATGTGTGCGTGTATGTGGCAATCGAGTTCTGCATTGTGCTGGGAATAAGTGTGATGAGACACAATCGTGTCAAATTCTGTCTGTCTGTCTCTGTAAAGCTTCTGTGTGTAGCGTTGGAGCAGGTATTTGTGAAACGACAACCACAGAAATGTTGACCGATGGGTGCCACCTCTTCACGTGCTTCTCAGTGTTCCACTTAATGGTACTGATCTTTCAAGGCTGCCAGAACAATCAGTCTGTGTTCCTAAAGTTTTCTCCACCTGGAAGGCACAAGTTCTTCAGGAATTAAAAGAAACAAAAAAAAACCCTTATGCTCACTTTGTCCGTTTACAACACCTTTCTCAAACAGCAGGACGTTTGGAACAAAACCTTTTACCCTAACGAAGGTCTAATGACAAAAAGGCTGATTGTCTTTACAGTAAAAAAGTAAATGTGTCACGAACTGTGAATAGTCTTCTTATACTTCAGCATGTTGATAGTGTGGTCTTCCCAGAGTTCCAAGAAAACTCATGGCCTACTGTAACAGCTTTGATAAAACATCTGCAAAGAATCTCATGCAGTAAATGTGGTATTTTATTGATAAAAAAACAAAGTTGGCTGAAACAAACCCTGTCTATATGCCAAATCACTCACTGGTTTTAACTTTTGAACTTCACACTCTTTGCTTCCCTCTCTCATTTCATCACATTTTCTTCATTTCCTGCTTCCTGCAAGCAGATGGATCTGACTTTCTGGCTAAGGCCCGAGTGTTATCTGCGCTGAGTGAGAGCGGGGCTTCCTGGTAGCTTCAAAGCCAGCAGATGTTTTGAGTCCCTCCAAACCAGGGAACTTTGCTGCCTTCATGATTACAGTTTCTCACTGAGGTGGTCAGTTGGCTTTATGACAACCAGCAGCACAGATGTTTTGTGTTTGTGTGGGTTAATGCCCCTGTGCTGACACTGTGCAAGCAGCTATAGTGATAATGTGTGGGTCGGTACTGAGAAATCCACAGAGACAGATAAAGGAATAGTGTGCACCATGTGGCAAAAACAGTCTAATTTCACACAAATCTCACCGCAAGTGCAAACAGAAGCAGAAGGAAACCATTCACTACGTCCCGTGTGTCCTGGTTCAGATTACTTCCTAGGGGAGGGTTCCCTAGAATTTCAATCATACTGCCCCTCCTCACTTACTGTCCCACTTGTACATCTGGCAAATGCCAACCGATATTTATATACATAACAAACAATGGGTGCACACAGACAGAGGAGCCACAATGATTTAAATAGCTCAGGAGGCAGACGCTGTAGCAGCAATGCTGTGATGAGCTGGTGGCAGATAGCGGGCTTCCTTTATAAACCTCCTCCAGCAGGATGGACAACAACGCCTTCAACAGCACATGTTCGACCCTGCATCATCCCATCTGCAGCACGGCCAGTTACAAACCAGATGTGATGACACTGTGTAGATCAGGCCCTCCTCATTCACATTTGATTCTAGTTCTTGATTTGAACCCTGTGTCATACTGTTCATCAGAAAATATTCAAGAAACGGATGCATGTGTTGGTTAATATATTAATTTGAGCGTGAGGGGAAAAAAGTTCCATCCAAACATAAAATCCACCTTTGATGATGACGACGCTCCATTTCGTTTGTTATGACCGTGTCCCAGAATGCTTTTCAATGATTAGATTAATACAGCAAGATGTAACGGTAAGTGATGGAGCTGTGTAAATTGGATTCCTTTCAACACACTGTAGAAGATTAATCTCGATTAAATGTGATTATGAGGAGAACCGGCAGACTACTGCAATAAAAAATACACAACCAGACATTGAGATCAAAAAAATATATAAAGTATACACACTACACTAAACTCACAGCTTGACTCCTGTTTCAATAACCTGAACCTGGTCGGCAATCAGTCAGCAATCAGGCTAATCAAGCCAATCAGGGTGGCAAACAACCAAAACAAACAGCGGGAGTGTGAGCGATGGTACAAGAGTGTGACCTCTGGCCGAGGCTGCCTCATGACTAATTGGTGTTTGAGCTCAATCACAGTCAGCACACTTCCTACTCCTGTGAGCCTGCTAAATGGTAGTATTCTCTCTTTCAGCCTCCATTCTCTTTCTGTGTCTCTCCCTCCTGGGTCTCTAACACCCCACCTTTCGGTCTTTCTGTCTGGGCCAGAGGGAGGCACCGTGGGAGTTTAATTGCCTTGTATTTCCACAAAGCCAAGTTCATTACATTAACAGCAACAGCCCACGCTGCATACTTCTAACCTGCTGCAATTTGTTTTTGTATTTATTAGGCTGGCAGAGAGGCAACTGGGGGAGAGAGAGCACGCTGGGTGAGGGAGAAGGTCAGAGGGAGCTCAGCAGGCATAAGCGTCCATTGTGCCAAGAAATGAAAACATGACACAGGGGTAAGAACAAGGCTTGCAGGGCCTGAACAGACTTCTGTAGGAGGAATCAGGCACTCGGGCATAGATGCAAAGGCATGAGATATTGAGAACGATGCTGGGAAGGTCACGTTATGCTTCAACCTTAACAGAAGATGCAGGTTGCCTATAACAACGGCAGTGTCTTGGCTAATGTAGACTGACACTTTATCTAATCTGTCTAATCTAATCCACCAACCATGGTCGCTGAAATTCAAATCAAGCATCAGAAAAGGGAAGAAAGCTGATTTATGTGACTTTGAAGAGGGTTAACAGAGGATGAGTGTGCAGTGTGATAGAAAAGTAGCAGTAACTCAAATACCCTAGACTAGAAAACCTCATCATCAAACTCAGTCTGCTTTATATTTTTCAGCAGATTTTAAAATCAGTAATATCGCCAATGATAGTCTCACAATCTTCGCTCTGTACTTTAACATTACGACAGTGAGGAGCAGACTATTTGTCACTGTACTTCTCATCTTGCCACAGGAGATGAGTTGTATTTTAAAGTAAAACACAGGCTGACAGTGACGCTCGTCTCCTCCCGTGGCTGAATTCCAGATGTGAAAGTGTTGTGGACCTGACAGCGGTCTATTCATCATCCCTCACGGGTCATCCATCACAAGTGGCAGGCGCTGAGCTCCATGAAAGTCCAGCACTCTGCTCTGAGTGCCCCACTGGCGGTACCAGTCCAACATGTGCTTCAGAACGCTTCCTGTAGTGCAGTGATTTATTCACTCTGTGAAACGTTCATGTGCTGAGGTGATTCATTGGTAAAATCAGAAAACAGGCAGCAGTTATAGCACATCTATTAACGTCACGACCCAAGAAGAAATGCAGAATCCATGGTGTCAAAAGTGACCGAGAAGGAGTATGAATGGGTGAATGGCAAAACTGTAGTGTAAAGCAGCTTTGAGTGATCATCAAGACTAGAAAAGTGTTATATAAATACAAATGATTTAAAAATATATATATTTATATATGTTAGAAGCAGTGAGGAGTTTCTATGTTTAGTTTTATTTATTATTGTCCAGTAATGTGGTCACCCTCGGATTTCACCCATCATCAAATGTGTTGTCCAGAGTAACAAACAAATTCCACCTCACCTCTTTTCTGTTGATACGAGAGAAATGTGTATTTGCCAACGCCACAAAACAATGTCCAAAACGTGTGTGCAAACTACAGCATCTTACCTCTCTCAGTCAGTGGATTTCCACCTGTTGCATTAACTTTTTCTCTTTAAAAAAAAAAACACTGCAAACAAAAACAGGAAAATGCTTTAAAACTTTCCTGTAAACATTTAAACGTTCTTGAATTGAAAAGGCAAACTGTGCATTTCTCCGTGTGCCACATGTGTGCATACATGTATCACGTATGTGCATGCACGCTTGCAGGTGTTTCTCGTTTATTCATACATGTACATACAGTAGCATATATGTGAGTCTCAGTCGTCCTCCCACGGCACCTGTGTGGCATCTGCTGTGTGCTCTGCTTTGAAGCTGGGCAGTGGTGATTCATCCAGATGTGGCTCTAGAGGAGCAAAGACTTAAGGGAGTCTCAGGGGATTTTCCCCTCCTCGATGGCATTAGCAATATAGTTGATGTGTGTGTGTGTGTGTGTCTTATAGCTTCTCCTTCTACCTTTCATTGTTGCATGACTCTTCTTTAACTACTTGCAATTTCTGCTACTCCTCCTGTTCCCTTTTATTAATTTCGCTTTCTCTACTGAGCTAAATTTGCTTCACTTCACTGCATGTGTTTGCCTCAGGTTTCTATAGCGTCTGTGTTGATTTCAAAGCAGGAGAAGAACACGTTTAATGTTTGTATTGCTCATTACAATCTTTACACACTGTTCATATCATCGACGACTACACCTGTGCTTCAGCTGTGACAAATCAAAACGTCTGTTGAGAAAAACAAAGCTGGTTGCAAAGCGAAACGGAAAAAAGTGTTAAAGTGATTAAAGTAATAAAGGTGCAATCCATCGCATTAGCCAGAGTTAGGGAGGGAGAGTGTGGGAGATGAACACTCGTGTGGCTGTTATAACGTTACAAGCTGAGATATACTGTAGATGACTCTGTGCTTTAGAAATACGGGAAATAATAGAATGAGAACTTGAACGCAGAGCCCTGCAGGCCGCATGCACATTCCCTCTCTTTAACGGCTTACAGCAAAAACTGCCCACGCTTCAGGGAACACGTGTCTATTTTCACTGTCATTTTATTTTTTTTTTGGTCATTCTGTGGAAGAAACGCCAACCTTGATGGGACCAGTGGTCCTCATGGAGACCAAAGCCTGTTCATAGTGAGGCAGAAACTAAGTGTTGGGGCTCTGACTAAGATTAAGGCTAAGATTTGAATTGTGGTTGGGTAAAGGTTAGACTTAGGCCATGGTTGTTTTGGTTAGGTTGTCCATATGAGTGAAATTCAGTGTCCTTACAAGAATAACTGCACAAACCTGTGTGTGTACGTGTGTGTGTGTTTACTGATCAGTAGTCCTCATAGAGACCAAAAGCTGATCCTAATAAGGCAGAACCTCATTTCTGAGGAACTAGTTATGTTTACATTGTGGTTTAGTTGAGGTTAGGCATTAACTGGTTATGGTTAAAGATGGTGTTTTTTTATTCTGTCCAAATGAGTGTGTGTTACTTTTTCTAAATAATTTGGCCAACCTTTGAGAGCAGCTAAAGAAAAAGAAAGGGAGCTCCTCAGAAACTGGAAATATAACTGAAATGTCTATAGCTTGATGATCTGAGGTCTGTCTCAGCAACATCCTGCTATGCCTTAACTTCCCCTGAGTAACAAACTGAATTACACACTCTCATGTCTGCTGGGTAGGGAAAATGTATGTATGTGTGTGTGTGTGTGTGTGTGTGTTTGTGTGTGAATGAAGCTAACACAGTAAATGCAGATGTAAATACCTGGGCATGATTTACAAGGGATTGGGAGTCATCACATTTTCATATTTAGAGAGAAAACAGAGGTGATAAACACTGAAAACCTCTCTTTCATCAGTGTCATTTTTCATCTGCGGCCCTGCCACTGCCCCGTCCTTGCCTCTGGAAAAGCCGAGCACTGGTTCAGTCTGGAAACAGGATGTGGGCAGGAGGATTGGGCATCTGCCACATGCCATGGAGCCTCTGGAGCTCATTTGCATAGGTTATGTGTGTGTGTGTATGTGTGCGTGAGTGTGAGTGTGAGTGTTTTTATAAAAGCTTAGTTTGTAACTGGGTGTCCATGGAAATCCCTGCATGTGCGTGTGTGTTTGTGTGCATGCATATCATAGTTTCATGTCCCTGAAATCCCTGCCTATAACAAGTGTCAGGCAAGTGTTAGTGTTCAGTGTGCGCATGAATGTGTGTCTGTGTCTGTGTGTGTTGCCTCCCCCGTTTATTGCGTAGGTTTCTTTTCCCGGCACAGCACCATGCATGGCATCCCTGCTGGCACTGTCTTCAGCCCACCCTGGAAAAGTCAAAGACCGGCAGCCAGGCTGTCTGTCTCCATCAATCTGTCATCGGCCTCACCTCTCGATCTTTCCGCTCAGTCAGTGTGTGATTCCATATCAAAACACAGGAGCAACAGGACAGAAGCAGAACAAACATTTACTGCAACAAGTGAATAAATCTTGGCCTGATCTGAGATTTACAAGTCTGTAAACAAAAACAAGCATTCAGAAAGAAAAACAAAACCTTGATCACAGAAGTGCAGACTTGAGAACTGAGTGCAGACTTGAGAACTGGATATCATGCAGTGACAAGAAGATTTGATGAAGGTCCTTTCTGTAAGCTGTTTGTCAAAAACATGTGTAATCGACATAAGTGAAACTGAAAAACAGCTGTAATCTCACTATTTGAATGTCCACCGCTGATGTGACAGCTGTATACGTGTTTGAAACTTATTAATGACGTGCACATACTTTGTAAGAGAAAAACATCTGGCATGGGAAGTCCTTTTTACTTGACTTATGTGGGTTATTCAAGCTATAAAGTTGCATTATTTAGTCATCAGGCTCATATGTATGGTGGGGACTCAGGCCCAGCCTTATTTTTCATGTTTACTATTGAACCTTGAAACTGAGTTACAAGGGGTAGAATGCACAAGACACTCCAAACAGGTTCTGTTGTGGTTAACATAACTACACAACCTATATGTGTTTCCTTAAATTTGGATGATGTGGGAAATATCTATATCCTTCCATATGAAGTATGCCCCCACTAAATATCTGTATGAAAGGACAGTTAACCTTCACACTTCACCCTTCACCTCAACAAGACTCTGGACTCTCCTACATGTGACAGTGAAATGGGATTGAGCCTTGTGTGGTGAACAAACAGACAAACACATGTATTGACTGTGATAAATAAGGTTGTGACTCTGTCTGTCTGTGTAAACATCGGCTGGTTTGTTGAGAGCAACCAAGGTTCTGAATGGAACTACAGCAGAACATGAGTTCAACACTAACAGACTATTTTCTCCTTTACCATTGCATGCAGCTACAGTAAGTGTGTGTTGACCACTGACTGCTGCTAAACACATATGACCTACACTCAGTCCTAAATACATTCTGGTCAGACAATGATAGGAGACTGAAGTAACTTTAGACACTGTAATAGAGGTTAAGGCACCCGATTAGGGACCTTTGAGGCATGTCATCAGTCTGCTGTCCAATATATAATAATCCCCAAAGTATGTTAGAAAGGACTCTTCAGGTCTGCTCCACTTAATGGATGGTAGATCTGACTTGAGATTTAGTTTGACAAGTTTGCCACAAAAGACAGCTCAGCAACGCCTGTCAGTTCAGTAGACAGAGTTTCCTTATGTAACAATGTGACATTACCTTAAAAAAAGGCTGAACCCTCCTGCACATGAAGATGATGCCACGTTGGAAACAAGACACTTTAACCTCTTCTTCCCTGACCCTCTTTTTGGAGTCCCTGCTCGAAAATGACACTTGTGAGATTCCACCATAAGTGTAAGCATCAGTGTAGATGCCACTGTGTCAGAGTAAATGCAGATGGAACCCAGCATAAATAAAGGAATTTTTTTTTCCCTTGTCTAAAAAAAATAAATAAATGTTTTTTTAAAGTAAACATCACCTTTAAAAATATGCAGTAGTAGCTGAAGTAGTAGTAGAAGCAGAGCTTACATAGGTTTTAGTAGAGAGATGCCACAGTTTGGCACCATCTGTGCCATTTGTACCAAATTATTACACCCATTTAATTTTATTTACATGTCACTATTGGTCTTTAAAAACTCGTTTTGAATTAAGGACTCTTATGCTATAATATATTGTAACATACATATATCCTGCACTGCTGGTTTATTGTGTAGAGGTGAATCATCAGAGCACAGGTGTTTTATTTAAGGCCACATTATACACACATGATGTGACATAAGCCCTTACATAGCAATGTGAAGCGCTGGTCCTGACATTGCTCTGTAAAATGAAGTGTAAATGAGGGTGTGATCCCAGTCAGTCACCGTGTCTCACCCTGCCCTAATCCTGGCTCAGACTGCTGGAAACTCTGAATGCTTCAGACTAGTTTAAACAAACAAATAACCACAGAGGGAAACTATGAGAAGTATAGGCAGCCATCAGCACCTTGGCTTGAGTAATGATCACCCATTACTGACTTGAAAGATAGCGTGTTTTGTGCTGAGACGGCATCGGTGATTAATGTTGTCATGCCACGTCCATTTCCATCACCGTGAAGCTTTCGCTCTCATAAGTGCTAATTCATTTTATGCAGTTTTAAGAGTGGGCAGTAATTTCTTACAGTCAGGCTTTATTTGCTGGGTTTAAGATATCCATAAGATGTCTCCTCCCTAATACAGGGAATGTCAATAAAGTTGTACTTTTGTGGTACTTAAAGTATTAAATAATTACTGCAAGATATGTCTTATGCTGTGCTAGAACGGCTGTTGATTTGAAAAATGTCAAAAACCATCATTATTAATAATCATTCATTATTAATTCTGTCATTATGTGCGTTGAACATTTATCAAGCATTTGCCTCTTTACACATTCATCCATTAGGAAGCTGTGCTAATGTTCAAGTGGAGTCATGTTACGTGTTCAATAATCACTCTCCTTTTAGCTTTGTTGTTGTTGTTCTTGTTGTTCTTTATGAGGGAAATGTATGTTTATGTAGCCACTAATTGCTGCACTGTGTTATGGGTAATGTTTACAGTAAAGCTTTTTCACTGAACACAGCTGCAGCTGATTGGATTGATGAACCACACACAAGTACAGTCGAAGTTGCAAGTGGATGATACTCAGATCAGAACTGCTGGGCCAATTGATAAATGTCTGTAACTTTATCAGTAAAACTATACCCTTAATGTCTTAAAGTCATTAATCAAATGTGACTGTAATATAGGACTATTAAAGCTATGGTTAATAATTTGTTCCAGAAACATTGTTTTTATCTAACTGATAAATTCAGTATTTTATCCCATGCAATACTGTTATAAACACAGCAAACCTGTCTCTCTCCAAAGTGCATGGTTTATTATGACTATGTTTGGTGTTTTCTCTTTCCTCCGCTTAGCTTCTAGCAGTACAGTATATGTTGAGTGTAGCTTAGATGAGAAATCAGATGGAAGAGGGTGGGGGCGTATGAGATGCATCGGTTGCAGCGTAGCCTGCTGTTGGCCCTTTTGCGCCAGCAGCCATTTTGCTGTTTGAGCAAGAAAAGCTCAGGTGTTACCCGACACATCCACACTGTTCAGTTAATGTAAAGTAGGGCAGTGCAACAGGGAACCAGCGTACATTCTAAAACTGAAGCTAAATGGAACCATGCCCTTATTCATGCAATTATGTCCATATTGATTTTGCTATTGTCACCTGTCAAAATGAATAAATTCCTACACTGGCCAAAGAACGAGTGAATGATCTACTACATGCTGATCATGTATATGGATTTGGATGGAGAAACTCCTGCATCATTAGCCTCCATTGCAGTGAACTCTGAAACCGAGCCTGGTGAAAGACAGTGAAATGTCATTACAGTATCTGCAGTGAAGTGATAGGTCACACTGAGAAAGCTGTGAGTTATGAAATGGACAGACGGCTCCAAGAACATTGCAGGGGCTGCAGTTCTCTTCCCCCCAAATGGTTTTGGTATATTATCTAACTTCAAAGTGCACACAAGAGTTTAATTAATGGATGTTATGTCTGGACATGTAATACTCTTTGAAATACAGTCTAATCTTTGATGCTGCCCTGTACTCCTTTTAGATTTACAGCAGGGAGCCACCAGGAGCCATGTTTCTACCTAAAAGGGACATCATTTGGATGTCCCTGCTGAGTGTTTTTAAGTAGTTGCCACATATTCTGTATTTTAATGGCAAATTACTTCCACGTCTCACTTTATCAAGGCTGTTTTTATGTACTGCGTGGGAGTGTAAGGGGTTTAGAATCTTTTTAAAGACGCCACAGAAGGATGGAAAATCTGTTTTGGACACACTGTGGTGATCAAACCTGTGACTTTCTGCGTACAGGTTGCTCCCTCCACTGGGCCTCATGTCACTCTCCAGTGCCAGACTAAAAGGCCAATAGCAAAGCTGCTTCAGCGTGCCTACTTAAACGCGGTCAGAACTCAGTTTCAGAGTTGAACAAATTAACGCCTCTGTATTTGGGACAGGAGTCAAATGGTTTTATAACATTTTTGTAAGACAAATGACATCTGACTGACAATTCCTGGTTGAAGAAAAATACATTTGATCAACAACTGCCTATTCCCCTCATTAGTCAAGCATATCTTAGCAACCGTAACTAGGCACAGCATCCACGTGATCATGATGTAGTGTGCATGGGGCTGAAGCAAAACCTCTTAACACTTTAGATATTAGTGTCTTTTATTATTTCCACGACTTTAACACAATTTAACACAATGTCTATGTTGTTTTGTCTCTTTTTGGTGACTTTTGTACAGTAATTGCTTTTGTCTGTTTAATCTGCCTGAATTTAAATGTGTTGATCCTTCTTTAATCTTTAATCATATTTCTTCTTGTTACTGTGTTTATTCTGCACCAAAACACCAAAGCAAGTCCCCTTTATGCTAATAACAACTCGGCAATAAACTGATTCTTATCTAAATAGTTTATTACCTATACAAGTACAACTTTCAAAACTGAAGAAGCACATCAATAAATTAGTATATTAAATTGCAGGGCTGCATCTGCTGCCATCATTCGAGCTAATATTAGCAGCTTTGTCTGACTCTATTGGATTTGGAGACATTTACACTCCAGCCATCCAGCAAATTATATCAAAATATTGCATTACATTTGCAGACTTTAGTCCTGGTCCTAAATATAGTATGTCAAACACGGTTATGAATTAATGACATAACAGCCTGTTTTTTGGACAACATAATACAACATAATACAACACAGCAGTTTCTTTATTAGTCTTCACCAGAGTTGGAAAAAATACTGAAATATTCTGCTCAAATCAAAGTACCACTATTTTTGTTTAGATTTGACCTAAGTACAAGTAAAAGTACTGGTCTAAAAATGTACTCAAGTTAAAGTAAAAAAGTAGCTTGTTTATTTTATTTAGATACATTTTCTTGTGTAGTTGCAAAAATGACAAGGGCACACAAATCTCACATGAATTGTTTTAATTAAAGGCAAACCTTTACAAAAGTGCTGACTAAATAAAATATGGTTTCAGTCAAAGTGGGTCAAAGGTCACACATGTCACTCACTCAGGGACCTTAATTAGTGCCAATTCACCTGTCCTGTTCTTATCATTCACAAAATTTCCAGTCTGTGAAGTTTCTTTTTTAAATTCAGGCAGACAATTTTTTTTTTCTTCTCAGTAACAGATGTGATTTATTAGTGAAATACAGTACTTCTAAAAAACATACTTAAGTAAAATTACACATTTTAAACAGTAACACAGGTAATTGTAATTCATTACTAATTAATTAATTACCTCTGGTCCTCACAAGGAATCATTAAAGGGGTGTGGAGAGAAGTTTTCTGGCTGAGGACAACCCAGGAATAAGAATATAATGAATAGCTACTAGGGGGCGACTCCTAAACTCCAAAAATAAGTCCTGTAGAATTGAGGACTATGGGAAAATGAGCCTAACGCTCATGTGATTTATAACATCAGTCGACATGTTCCTGAGGAGTTAATAGTCTCAATCGCTATGTTAGGGTCTTCTTTAATAAAACATTATGCCAATTTCATAAATTATGTTCTCACTATCATTCATCCTGATTGCAGGTCCGTAATGAATCAACCAAATCCCAAATCCAAAGACAACGGGAGTTCAGATTCTTGTGGTTGACGTCACAACTGGTTGCCACTTTAACTTCAGAGTTTGTGAGCTAAAAACATCTCTTTGAAATTAAACCTAGAGAACCAACAGTTACATGGTCAAATTAGCATTTCCTTTCTCTTACTGCTGCCATCAAACTCAAAGAGGTTAAATGTGTTTTCTGTCATGTCATTGACTCTACACACGGCTCCTGCAGTGGCCCAGCAGACCATTCACTCTGTAACGGCAGGTCAACATTTCAGACAATTACAAAGCAAACACAGAAACACAATCGATGCCTCTCAGCCCCAAGAAATATGATCCTGCACCTGGACTCTTTTAAAGTAGCTCAGCACCTCCATTAATGAGGGAAAAGAGAGACATTGTCCCTTTAAGCGATAACTCACAAGAAGGAGGAAAAGCTGGAAAGAGAAGAGGTGTGTGTGTGTGTTTATGTGACGTGTACATGTCAAACTGATAGACACTTGAGAGAGAGAGAGAGAGAGCGGAGAAAGAGCGAAAGAGAGACAGAGACAGACAGACACATTACATTAGGCACTAAGAGCCAGTCCTCGCTCGCTAAAGACTAATGCAATTTCACCAATAAGAGTTTCTCAGCAGAGGCTGTAAAAAAACTGAAGAGAGAATGAAAGAGGAGAGGCAGGGAGGGAGGGAGAGAGAGAGAGAGAGAGAGAGAACAAGGAGGGAGGGAGGGAAGGAGGAAAGCTGGCATGCTGCTTTAGGCGCTCATATGGACAGTGGATCTCTTGGGACAACTGACTCAAAGTCTCTCTCTGTCTCTACTGTTTCTCCTGGCTGTGTGTGAGTGGCTGAGTGGGTCGCTGCTCCCCACAGTGATTTATCGGGTTTGCAGGGAGGAGAAATGGGGAGGGAGGGGAGGGAGGGTGACTTCAGTTGCAGGTAGGCAGCAGTTACCAGCCTGCCGGCTGGCTGGGTGAGTGGGTTAACTCCACATCTCCACATCTGACCTCTATGGGAACAGAGCAGCCTCCACTCCTTTCCTCCTGACAGACTGTGGGAACATGGGTGGACAGATCTTCACTTTCATCCCTCTCTCTCTTTCTCTCTCGGGGCTTTTTGAGCTCAGGGAACCTGCAGCCGGTGGACAGAGCAGGACATGACAGGACAGCTTTTTGCACAAACATCTCAGTAGAAGACCTGGGCTCTGAGGATTGCAATGCCTAATTATTCATGGATCTGAAATGGCACAGTTGGCACAGTCGGGCAGCCATGCAGTTGTCTAGTCAAACATTAGGCAGTCAGATGGTTAGTTAGTGAGTCAGGAAATTGGTTAGCTGGGTTCCTCCCAAAGGGTCAAGTCTTCCATATCCTCATGTGAACTCTAAAGTGACTCAGATCTGCCGGGTAGTGGATCTGTGGGCATGGTGAGTGGCAAACCCTCCTCTTATTTTCACTCACATTTCTCACACATGTTTTCTTGGAGTCTTTTCCTTGAGACATTTTCAAATTGTATTTGTTTTGCTGTGTTGTGCCTTCTCCTTATTCTTCCATGCTTTTTTAAACCTCCCACTTTAACACAAGCTAACCAGTTGGTTTGAATCATCAATATAAAGTTATGGTGTTCATGATCTTTCGGTGACTTGAAAAGACATTTTGTTCAAATAGCAAACAAGTGGCTGCTTTTACTGCTGTCAATTTCCCACCAATTTCACGTGGCTGGAAAATGTCATTAATGCAATGAACCTAGGAGAATGTCAGTAAAAGTTTAACAACCTTTAATGACACACACACACACACCTGCATGACTTTTGGCTATTGTATCAACACTTTTTCCCAGCAAACTCATGACTGTGGGGGGGGTTTGTAGAGCACCACAATCTCACCACTGTTTAGAAAAGGAGTTTGGTTCAATAAACTCACCCTAAAGTCAAGCGCACAGAACATTTCTGTACAAATAGTTCAAATATTTGAGCACGCTCCAAGCGTTTATCTGGATCTGCTAAGTCAGTAAGTTGTTCCCATGTGTAAGAAACATGGACAAGAAGTGGTGAATGCTTTTGGACGAGTTTTGCGCCTGTGAGCATTAAATTCAGCCACAGTAATAAGCAAATGTTTACTGGGATAGCACCATATGGAAAAAATCTATACATGTTTTAAGCTCCACTTAGTTATGTTTTGGTATTAACACAAGCTAACGTAGCATGGAGCAATTCACACACAACTCTGCGGCTGTGAAGTATGCAACTCTATGATAATCACAATCTGTTAAGAGATTATTAGTTCACAAAAAAATATGACCTTCAGAGGAGCACCAGTGCTGTTCTATCTAGTATAAATGTTAGTGTGGCTATCAGTCCCACCCTGGTCAAAATCACAAATGCTTCACTGGGTACAATTCAAATCACTTTATTTGTCACCCTGGGGGCAACTTAAAAGGTCATGAAAGTCGCTAAAAACAAAATCCACACACACAGTCCATCAGGTAAAAAAACACCGACTGTAGTCTGGAGTGAGTAAAAATCAGCAACACCATTTAACTGAATAATTTATAGGAGAAGAATATACGTAAGACATTTGGCGCATTGTGTTTTTGAAATGACTGTTGTGTCTTTGTGGCGATGCTTCAGCAGAAACGTGTTAACAGCTTATTAGTTTAACACATGTGAAACAACTGTATCGGGCTGTTGATTGATATCCGTAGAAAAATCGCCTGTCCTCGTTTGAAAAACGCGCACGTTATTGCTACCATGTTAGCTGTCATCTCTCCTTGTGTCCTCTCAC